>NC_087205.1:2133144-2158144 GCF_015104395.2 Macrobrachium nipponense | reverse complement strand
GTTTGTGTACTTTTTCCGGGTACGAAACCATGTTGTCCTTTATTAAACAAATTATTTTTTATTAAATGTTTCATAATATTTTTTTCTTCATTACCCTTTCGTACACTTTTCATAATATGTGATGTTAGACTCACAGGCCTATAATTACTTGCCTCTAGTCTTGATCCACTTTTGAAAGTAGGGGTAATATATGCTAATTTGTGCTCATCATAAATCTTGCCTGTATCTACACTTTGTCTTAATAATATTGCAAGTGGCTTTGATTTTTGCGATAGAATGAACTACTTTCTTTAACAAAATAGCAGGCACTTATCAGGGCCCTGCAGCAGCTCCATTTTTAATTTCATTAATAGCCTGCACAAATATCAGCTTCATTAATATCTGATGTCAGCTAAATATTCACTATTTCATCCCTTACTTCTATATCATTATCTTCATTATCTATTCTAGGGGTGAATTCTCTCTTATATCGTTCTGCCAATATGTTGCAAATTTCCTTTTTTTCATTCGTTAATCTCCCTTCAATTCTTAGAGGGCCTATTTCTATTCTTCTTTTATTCATCTTCTTCGCATATGAGTATAATAGTTTGGGTGGGATTTTGCTTGATATTTAATAGGGTTTTTTCTTCCAAGTCCCGTTTTCATTTTCTTTTGATTGTATAATCTTTTGTTCTGCATTTTCTATCTTACTTTTTAGTTCTATCACTTTCCATGCATTTTTTCTTTTGCAAGACCTTTTTTCCACTTTCTGATTTTCTTGGAACAAGATCCTTCTGTCTCTTGGTATGCATGACTGATGTTTACTTTTCTTCTTCGGTATATATTTATCCACTATTTTCTCTAATATTTTATATAATATCTCCGTATTTACCTTTATGTCGTCACTTACGAAAATGTTATCCCAATCTTTGTTTAATTCTTCATTTATTTCTGACCATTTTATATTTTTTACTGTAGAAGTTGTATTTTTCCATATCCTTCCCACTTTTTCATTTCTTGCTTATCTCTGTTTTCACTTGCTTAGGAATGGACTGTTAATTCTATGACATTATGGTCTGAATACTCGCATTATAAACTATTATTTCTTTAAACATAATTCATCTCGTTCACAATACTAGGTCTAAAGTATTTCCTTTCTTGTTGGCAGGTTATTTATAAAAAAATTTGTTGAATGTTGTATTCTAGTAGCATATCTAATAGCTTTTCGAATTGCCTCTTATCTTCTGCACTACTATTACTCTCTTTTTTATATGTATAAGTACATCCACAATCTCCTATTCGTTCTTTCCAGTCTACGAAAGGAAAGTTGAAGTCTCCAGATAGGAGAATAGTCCAGTTCTTGTGATTTCTACATATATCATCCAATTTTTCTATTATTAAGTCAAACTCTTTAGTATTAGGAGGTCTATATATTATTATGTTCATTAATTTTTCAGATTCAAATTCTACCGCTATTAGTTCACATTCTGAGTTACTATATTTCTCATATATTTTTCCTTGTTTTTTGTCTTTCCCATATATTGCGGTTCCCCCTTGATTCCTATTTTTTCTATCTGATCTATAAGTTTGGAACCCTTTTATTTGATCGTCATTCCCAGTCTCTTGAGAATACCAGGTTTCACTTATATTCATTATGATTCGAGACACCAAGATAAACAGTAAAATCCTAACCAACGCGATCCATTACAGCATCCAACGCGGGGGTCCAAAAAAAAAAAAAAAAAAAAAAATCGCCTGGGCATTTTGACCCCGGTCTCTCCCAGATGTTCTCTTTAACCTTCCCTCGTGCAAATATTTGCAGAGTCCTTCGAAGAGAGCTGCACAGTTACTTTCCAAAACAAGGGAGATTTTTCGCCCGTGTTTTTTTTCCTTTTTTTTTTTTTTTTTTTTTTGTTTTTTTGCTGGGTCTGCTCCAGATGCGTAATTGAGGGTTGGAAATGGACTTCTTCTCTTGTTTGCTCTTCTGGATTCTTGGTGTCAAAATGGTATTGCTGGTTATGATTATTGTGGGTACAAATTGGACAGGAATAATTCAATATATGTATACCTATATATACACAGTATGTATATATAGTATGCGTATATTCATACATACATACATATATATAGTAGTATATATATAATCATATATATATATATATATATATATATATATATATATATATATATATATATATACTCATATATATACTTCAGTGTAAATGAATACCAGTGAAGGTCAAAAAAAATAATGTAAATAGAAAATGACCAACGAAGGATAAAACTAGATGTAAAATGAAAATGACCAGTGAAGGAAAAAACTAGATGTAAAATGAAAATGACCAGTGAAGAAAAAAAATGTAAAATGAAAATGACCAACGAAGGATAAAACTAGATGTAAAATGAAAATGACCAGTGAAGGAAAAAACTAGATGTAAAATGAAAATGACCAGTGAAGGAAAAAACTAGATGTAAAATGAAAATGACCAGTGAAGAAAAAAAATGCAAAATGAAAATGACAAATGAAGGAAAAACTAGATGTAAAATGAAAACGATCAATGAAGTAAAAAAAAAACTAGTTATAAAATTAAATGACCAATGAAGGAAAGACTAAATGTAATACGAAAATGTTAAATGAAGACGAAGGAAAAAACTAAATGTAAAATGAAAATGACCAGTGAATAAAAAATGTAAAATGAAAATGACCAATGAAGATGAAGGAAAAAACTAAATGTAGATGCTAATGACCAAAGAACGAAAAACTAAATTTAAGATGAAAATGACCAAAGGAAAAAACTAAATTTAAGATGAAAATGACCAAAGAAGGAAAGAACTAAATGTAAAATGAAAATGACCAAAGAAGGAAAAAAACTAAATTTAAGATAAAAATTACCGAAGAAGAAAAAACCAAATTTAAGATAAAAATTACCGAAGAAGGAAAAAACCAAATTTAAGATCAAAATTACCGAAGAAGGAAAAAACCAAATTTAAGATGAAAATTACCAATGAAGGAAAAAATCAAATGTAAAATGAATATGACCAAAGAAGGAAAAACACTCAATAGAAATGAAAATGACCAATGGCGGATAAAACAATTTAAAACGAAAATGACTAATGGAGCAAAAACTAAAAACATGAAATAAAGCTATAAATGAACCCAATAATAATGAGGGCCAATATCTCATTGCACTATTCCGTGAAAATTAATGAGCAGCAAAGGGTAATGCATCCTTAGTTAAAGTCAAGTGCAACAGTAATTAAAAGGAAAATGAACCTAATTATGTAGGGGAAGCGTTTAATGAGCGTCGGTCGCTACGCGCATGCGCTGTTGTGGATGTTCGCGTTTGATTATGTTTGTACTTTCGTATGTGCTCGTGTGTAGTCCGTTTGCGTGTCAAGTTGTTTTTGCCGATAATTAATTGTCAATTTTCAGTGGGTGTCCATGTGTTTCTGTGTGTTTTTTTTTATATAGTGTGTGTAGTTTTGTGCGCGTGTATGACTGTGGGCATAAGGTGAGCATATGTGCGTGTCTATGATCGTGTATTTAACATGTGTTCATGTATGACTGCGTATCAGTAGTGTGTGTGTGGTGGTTCTATGATTGTTTATGCACTTGTGCTTGTGCGCGCCTATGAGTGTAGTGTGCGCGCGTGTGATTAGTGTGCTCTTATTGTTACTGTGTGCATATTGTGTGCATGTGTTTGTGACTGAGTGAGTATTTGTGTGTTTGACTGTCCGTGCGTAAGCAACTAATGAACAGCCATTCCAGTTATTCTGATTTTAGAGTTTGTCAAGTTTTAACATTCTTTAAACCACGCTCTATGAGATTACGGTAAAAGGCATGCGATAGAATAACAGATATTAAAAGAGCCCATAAAAACGCCAAAATATAGAAAGTAAGTACTATATTTCAGAGACTGATCTCTCTCTCTCTCTCTCTATCTCTCTCTCTCTCTCTCTCTCTCTCTCTCTCTCTCTCTTCAGGTAGTTAATGACCTTTATTACGTTCCTGAAGAGAGAGAGACATTAGTCTCTGAATAATAGTACTTACTTTCTATATTGTGGCGTTATTATGGGCTCCTTTTATTAGATGGAATTCTGTTGTAAAGAACATTTTTACCATATATATATACTATATCTATATATATATATATATATCTATATATATATATATATATTATAATGTCAGGAAAAGAAACATAGTACAAACTATCAGTAAATAAAAAATGCACATCAAAACAAGCTTATCGATACTTTCCGCACTCTAGGCTGAGTCACGCACGTTCATTAGGATGGTTATCTCGCAGGAAAGGCTACATTAAATTGGCGAACGTTCGGAGAATCATTGATCGGGAGTCAAATAAAGGCGAAAGGGTATAGAGCCCTCTTTTGAGGGAGGGGGGGAGGGGGGGTGGGGGGCGGATTTGGATGGGTTAGCTGCAGAGAATTGGGGGTCCGAAGGGGGTGGGGTGGGGGGGGAAAGGTAGAGGGCTACATTAGTAGAAAGGAGAGAGACAGACAGTCAAAAGCGATAGGGTGCTTAACCAGAGAAAGGTTGATAAAAGAGGAGGGAGATAAAGAGTGATTAACTGCGCATGCGCGCGCGTGCGTATCTTAGAGAGAGAGAGAGAGAGAGAGAGAGAGAGAGAGAGAGAGAGGAAATATAAGGAAAAATGGAAAGGAACAGTAGATGAATTGGAGATATGAAGAAGACTAACCCCCTCAGGCGGAAAATGCGAGAAAGGAGAAATGAGAGAAAACCATAAAAGCAAAAGGAAAACAGAAGTGAGAGAGAGAGAGAGAGAGAGAGAGAGAGAGAGAGAGAGAGAGAGGGGTGGAAGTGAATCTTTCGATATGGAGAAGGTAAGGTGAAAAGTCAATGGGAGGGCTGGGAGGTGGCGATTATTCTCGGAGAGAGAGAGAGAGAGAGAGAGAGAGAATCTTCTTCGACCTTACTGGAAATCAGTGATTATTATCTGGAGAGAGAAAGAGAGAGATACTCCTACCTAACTTAAAATCAGTGATTATTTTCTTAAAAGAGAGAGAGAGAGAGAGAGAGAGAAAGAGAGAGAGAATCTTCTCTTACCTTACTGGATATCAGTGATTATTTTATGAGAGAGAGAGAGAGAGAGAGAGAGAGAGAGAGAGAGAGAGAAAGGCCCTCAGTGATCGTGTCTGCCTTAGAGATGGGTGTGAATTGAAATCGAACCTAAGTGTCACCTCCAGCCAAATTAAGCAGAGATACCAGAATCTTCAAATTACATGGTAACTGTTCTCAGATTACCCTGAATTGCCTCCTCTGCCCCTGGGACGATGATGAGAGATCCTTATCTCTCCTGATGGGATGCTCTCCTACTATTGGAAAAGAAGAAGAAAGTTTGTAAATAGTTCTTTTTTGAAAGACATAATAGAAACTGAAATAGCAGATGTGATAAAAAGTATAGATTAGTGGAACATAAGCGGAAGTGTATAGAATTTTAGTGATATAGTATATATTACATAGATATAGTTATGTATAGGATAAATAGACAACAACAAAACGACAGAGACGACACGAGTTGAAGGTGGAAATTAAAAATAAAAATAAAATCACATAGATTTTGGAAAACACAAACTAAAAATTAACGTAAATGAATATTTATAGATAATTCTTAGTTTCTTTTCAAGGACGTGGTAGATATTAAAATAAATAATGTAAAGAGGAAATGATATAAAATTTAAAGTAAACTGCGACGAAGTTACTTGGAAAGCTAACCTAAAAATGAAAGTAAGATTAAAACCAACAAATATCGTAACCTCAATGGCATATAGGTAATTAATACTGTGGAGTGAATTTTGTACCACAACAAAAACAGCAGAAGTTAAATCAACAGTATTAGAACAATCTCACCTAAGTACCTAGAGAAAGCAAGATGGTAAGAAAAGTGAACACGGTGAAGGTTAATTTATCTACGAACTGTAATAAACGTTGTCCTCTGCATCCGTCATTCGACAAGGTATCTGATAATCGCGAATTGAAAACGAAAGTCAAGTTACTGAACGTTGTCATGGTACGTTATGACACGAAAGCTATCATAAACTGCCATAAAAATACTCTTCAGATCACAAACCTAAATTGGGATTTGTCTGTCAAGAAAGAAAGTTTTTTTTCTTTTAGGAGAACTTTGTAAAAAGAAAAAAAAAAAAGCTAAATGAAAAGAAAGGAAGAATATAATAAAAGTAACAATGCAGCTCGTCTGTCTTCCACTGTCTCTAATTTAAGTCATGTGGTTTCCAGGGCCAAGGCTGTAAGCCTGGGGGTTTCCGTCTCTCTCTCTCTCTCTCTCTCTCTCTCTCTCTCTCTCTCTGTGACGACCTCCATAGGAAGATATTATCGTCAGTGCACTTCACATAATGCACTTTAAGCTGCATCCACATCTTAAGACTTTTACTCTACTTCCAATCCTCTTCCTTATCTCAATAATGCTGTCCAGCACCTCTAACATTTACTTTTTAGTGCATCCGTAGGTTTTCTCCCATCTCCACCTATAGATGCATATACCTACTTTCCTTGGTTTTCTGGAACTCTTTATCTTGCTGGCCAACCACGCTAATTTTTTTTTTTTTCATTGTCTTCAGCGCTGGATGGCAGAAAGGTCTTCAGTGTGTGCTTTATAATCAAATAAATATCAATCACTCAATCAAACTTCTTTTACGAACACACATATATATATATATATATATATATATATATATATATATGTAGTATATATATATACATATATATATATATATATATGTATATATATATATATATATATACACACATATATATATATATATATATATATATATATATATATATATATATATATATATATATATATTATATACATACATACATATATATATATATACGTATACATATATATATATTATATATATATACTATATATATATATATACGTATACATATATATATATATATATATATATATATATATATATACATACATATATATATATATATATATATATATATAATATATATATATATATGTATATATATATAAGTGCCTATCTATCGATCTATATATGTGTGTGCAGGGAATCCAGAAGCGGGCAAAACTCTCTCTCTCTCTCAACGATATCAAGGGCACTGCACTAAAGGACAGTCTTTCTTGCTTTTTCTATTTACCTATGATTACGTCATTTATTTTTCTTGGAAACCTTCAATTGTACCCCCCCCCCCCAAGAATGCCCGGGTCACTCACCACCTTGTATGGTATGAAACACCCGAATCATCCTTGAATGTGGTGGATACTGGAGAGAAGGGAAGTTAAAGAAGCTGGACAGTTAAGATTTACAGAGGCATATCTTAACTGTTATGTTGTCCTCCGATTTCAAAATATTGAGTTATTCAAGCTACAAAAAAAATCACTGATGACCTCCATTTAATAAAAAAAAAATAACGTAATGGTCATGCCACAGACATTTTTTTCCATAAATCAGATTTTTAAAATTAAAACGTAAAAATCCCTCGAATAACTACAAGAATCTTAAAGTGAGAGATGAATATTCGACGCCATCTTTGAGAGAGCCAAAACGGTAATGTGTCTTTCATCTTCGTGTCGCAATATAATCTTTTAATACTAACATTTAGACTTCCTAGTGAAGCTAACTCGTGTCCACATTAACTCCCTGTCCGGTAAATTCTTAAGATCAACAACAAACCGGCAAACCACACAAATAACAATTAATTATCTAGTGCCCCGGTGATCCGCCACTAATCAAACCTGAATCGGGAATCTAAGAGTTAGTGGAACAAGACCTGTATAAATGTTTTGACACATTCCCTGGAAACACAATGCTATTTGTTAGTGATGGATAACCTAATGAAGAGAGAGAGAGAGAGAGAGGAGAGAGAGAGAGAGAGAGAGAGAATCTTTTTCATGGTAGGAGATGAAAAAAGGAGTTATCAAACATATATGACATGAAGACTATAAACGGAGAGAGAGAGAGAGAGAGAGAGAGAGAGAGAGAGAGAGAGAGAGAGAGAGAGTCTTTTTCATAGTAGGGGATGGAAAAAGGAATTATCTGCCCGTACAACATGAAAAATATTAACGTTGAGAGAGAGAGAGAGAGAGAGAGAGAGAGAGAGAGAGAGAGAGAGAGATTCTTTTTTTATGGTAGGGGATGGAAAAAGGAGTTATCAAACACATACAACATGAAGACTATAAACGGAGAGAGAGAGAGAGAGAGAGAGAGAGAGAGAGAAAGAGAGTATCCTTTTTGTGATGATAAAACATGAAAAAATAAGCCATAACTATCCCATATCGTGCGAAACAAACTGGAGAGAGAGAGAGAGAGAGAGAGAGAGAGAGAGAGAGAGAGCGTGTGCCGGGTATGAAACTATAAACTTCAAAACGGCATAATATCGCAGTCAACATCACGAATTAAAAAAAAAAAAGGAATATGCAACAAAAAGCCGACAAAGTGAGCCTCAAAAGACCTATAGCCTCCAAAACCCGGCAATTAAGTGAAAGAATTATCCCTTTGTAAAAAGGCCTGTGCACGCGCGCGCGCACACACACTTTTGGAGGGAAATAAGGGCGTGAGAGAGAGCACGGTCGCTGCACCATCCCAAGAAAGAAGTTCTGCTCTCATTTGCATATTCTAAGAAACAATTACTGCAGAGAATTCCTTTAGCTGGACCAAAAGAACCAAGAGATAATTATAGCCAAAGCCTTGTTTAACTCGGTATGAACAAGAGACGGGATAATTCATCATCTGCAATTATACACAGTTCGTCTACTTTTGTAATTATTATTAGGATAAAATTTCAGAGGTTAATTTGCTTTCTGAGAAGCTTGTTTATAGAAGCATTAATTTTTTCATTTCAATTATTTGAATCTAATTAGCCTAATAGGGAATTTAATGAGACGCTAAATACGACTGTCAAGGCGTTCTTGCGTAAAATAGCTCCAAGTAAAAAGAATTGCATGAGCAAGCGTAGTTCACCCTTTCAAGCACTGACCAATCCGAATGTTATTTAATTTGCCTAATGATGAGACTAAGGTGCAGCGAATATGTTACTACCTGACACTCATTGGTGGTCACCTGTCCAGGTAATGGTGAAACAGTCATATAATTTAGGAGCTCTGTAGCAAACGTGTCGCTGCCAAAAGCTAAAAGAATTATCGCAAACTGTTTCTTGCACAGACTCCTGAATTCTGATGGAAGTTTCAATTTTTATTTATTTTTTATTTATTTATTTATCTACTTATTTATTTTTACTGGAAGACTATCCATTCTCCGCTAAATTCTGCATTTTTTTCTGAGGACTAGGATAAACCAGTCAATTGATAAAGGGGAAACCACAGGAATCCACGATAGTACAGGCATTATGAACATTCTGTTACTTAAATGTAAAAGCGAAAATAGATTTTTCTCGTAATATTTGCATAAAAGAAAAAAAATGAGTATAATTTTCGGCATCCTACATAAACTCATCAAGTATTCCATACTTATGATTTTACAAGAATGAAGTTCGTGTCAACACACAATAAATATATATATATATATATATATATATATAATATATATATATATATATATATATATATATATATATATATATAAGAAATCTAGTATGGTAATATAAGTGTCATTAAGCTTAAAGAAAACTTTAAGACAACAAAAAGACTTTAAGCTAAAAGTAAATTAAAACACTACATAACTTTTAGCTTAAAAGTCGCTTTGTAGTCTTATTTTTCTTTGAGCTTAATGACACCTATATTGCAAAACTAGATTTCTTATAACTTTATCAGCTTATTTAGGCAGACTTTTAAATATATATATATATATATATATATATAGTATATATATATATATAATATAGTAACTATGTATAGTTATTATATATATATATATATATATAGATACATACACACATATAATTTGTCAATTTTAAACAGGGCAAACCACCACATGAACAAAACATTTTTGTTTCTGCTTAAAAAGCACACGACTTCTTACGAATAAACTTTAAAAGCAAATTACAATCATTGCAAGTGCTAACCAGTGCAAGGATACCGCAGTTACCATACCAAATTCCTGGTGTGCTTTCCCAAGCATTTTCATACATGCAGCGAGAGAGAGAGAGAGAGAGAGAGAGAGAGAGAGAGAGAGAGAGAGAGAGGTCCTCATGATAACATATGGAAAGATTATGGATAACCTTGTGCTATTTAGCGTGAAATTAAGCAGGACAGACAGACAGCCATAGACAGGAAGAGCTTTAACAGTAAAGAAAGGTGATTGGCAGAAGGTAAAACCACAGATGTATTAAGGATAGGTAATAGGAGGAGGAGGAGGAGGAGGAGGAGGAGGAGGAGGTGAACAGATCATTTGCCTCATAATAGGTCTAGAGGCGATTCCCCAATAGACCAAAGAGAAAGAGAATAGTAGGGGAAAGGCGGAGAGATGAGGTGGGGGGGATGGAGGGGGGAGGGTAGCAGGGTGAAAGAGGCGTTAGGAGGAGGAGAAGGAGGAGAGGGAGAGAAAGAGTTAAAGGGGGGAGCCATGAAAAGCAAGTAAGGAGTCTAGGTGGTGGAGAAAGACTGGCAAAGAAAGCGCACACGAGAGAGAGAGCAACATCGAGAAGGATTCTATTTCAGGGATTCCTTCGGGCTCCCTCCTGGGGCGCCGCCGATCGTGCCCGTACCCGACGCGTGACCTTCGCATTGATCTTGACCTTCACTGGGTTCTCCTAAGCCACGTGACCCCTAAGACCGCACGGGGTGAAGACGGGGATGCCGGGGAGGGGGTTGGATATTGTCCCCAGACCTTCGTCATAGGACCCTCCTGGATCCCACAAACGTCTCACTTGTCATTATAGCTGTCTCTTTCTCCTGTAGGTGGGTTTTGGAAGGGCGTAGCCTCCGATGCCAATTCCTTTCGAATTGGAAGGACCTCGGTTAATAAATGCTTCTAGTTGCATATGATTTTTGAAGAGTGTGATGTGATATGGCAAGCATTCTTTTTTATCTGTTATTTTTTGAAGCATTTTCTTCTTTAAAGGAACAGGGTGCTTTTCTCAACACCTCATGATCCGGTTCGCCCGAGGAAAGGAGAGCAATTATGAAAGCACAAAGAGAGAGAGAGAGCAAGAAAGAGAAAGAGAGAGAGAAAGAGAGAGAGAGAGAGAGAGAGAGAGAGAATGGTACACTTTCCTTCGAATCTCATCTTCCACCTTCGGTAAGAAACTTCAAACGGAAAAATTCAAGTTACAAATAAGCATTGTACAACAGCCCTATCAAGCTCTACATTCAACAATGATTTTATCTGATAATGTCTTCACTGACATTCACCTTCAACAAACATCAAACTAAGTATTTACTGAACGTTTTGTCTTTTGTCATTTGTTTTTTTTTTAATTTTTGTCCAGGGATAAGTTCTTATTCCTACCAACCTCTTTTTCATTAGAATATCTACATGTGAGGAAATCAATATAATTTCCTTATAGTTTCAGAAAGTACAGTTCTTTCATTTTTCTCATTAAATTTTTGCACTAACAACACTCGAATGTGGCTACACTTTCAAACATTGTTCTTTGTATTGTCCACATTTCCATATCTATTTTCTCCTTGATGCTTAAGGCATTAATTTTTTCAGATTTTTTTTTAACATTCATCAGTTATAATGGGAAATATTTAAATGTACCTGTTAAGCAATAATCACTACATGAATGTTATGCTTTCCATGATACCCACTTCGGATAGATGAAAAAAAATTAAAAAAAAAAATAAAAAAATAACAGAACACTTTTAATGGAGAAAGTTTCCAGAAACCACAATCCTACTTTAATGCTGAAAAATTTAAGGATCCCTTACCCAACTGGATAAAAAAAAAAAAAAAAAAAACTTCAATATCTAGATCCAGATCTTTACTCCAAACATAATTCTGTATTACCAACAACGAGACCCACATATGCTAACAATTTACGTATTAGTCGAAAAGACTTTTGCTCAGCGTTGTTAGAAAAGCTTAACATATAATATAAGGTAAAAGTTGGATGATACGAAGGGCTGGTAAAATTTGGGATTTTCAGAAAACGTGGAAACTATCAAATCCTCTTGAGACCATAGTCAGCCATTGCCATTTGAGCATTTATCAACTCCCACCTCTCTCTCTCTCTCTCTCTCTCTCTCTCCCATTAAATAACTTATGTTTTCGACAACTTTGTTAGCCACCTTTTCACCAGAAGAAATACTTTTGGAAGTGTAATCTTCCAACCAATACATTTCCATTAACCGGTCATCTCTTAGATTTCTGTAACCCCGTTCTTTTTCGTATCTGAACCATTTTCTTCTGCTTTAATTCTAAACGTAAATAATAACTATTTGGAATTCTTAAAAATTCCATCATTCAGAAGTTCTGTGAGAGT
This sequence comes from Macrobrachium nipponense, assembly GCF_015104395.2. Lineage (NCBI taxonomy): Eukaryota > Metazoa > Arthropoda > Malacostraca > Decapoda > Palaemonidae > Macrobrachium > Macrobrachium nipponense. Next base: position 2,145,741 of record NC_087205.1, on the reverse strand, counting down.
CACCGTTTTTCACTATTTATTTACTCTTTTTGTCCGGCTTATTTTTTCACCAATTGTTTCCCCATTAAAGTGTTGCTTATTTATTTCTAATATATCTTGAACACAAATTACCTCTCTCTCTCTCTCTCTCTCTCTCTCTCTCTCTCTCTCTCTCTCGTCTCTCGTTTCCTTTACACACTATTATCCTTTATAGATATTAAGTTAGCCATAATTTCTTTCCGAACATTCCTCATCAAAATATTCTTCCATATCAACATTCGTTAGTATCTGTGTCACAAAGCCACTGACATCTGTCCAATAATTTGTTACTGATATTTTTCTGTCTATCTGCTGCCTTTGTCTCTCACTTCCAACAATTTGCTCATTCTCTCTCTCTCTCTCTCTCTCTCTCTCTCTCTCTCTCTCTCTCTCTCTCTAATATGCAATATCAACAGGGCATTATCTTTAACATTCATCATCTAAATCGCTCCTTATCTCTGCCGTCTATTATCAGCCATTTTTCCCATCTGAATCTTCGTTATCCCTAATTTCCGACCGTCCAGCAACGCTTAACGCAATGTAAACCCCATCGTTAACTGACGCATGCCGGGAAAAATCAACAAAACGTGAATGTTTCTGGGCGCATGCGCGCAAAAAGACGATGGTACGTTTTCGTGACTCGACTTTTGGCAGGGGACAAAACATCTCGGCCCTTGTGGTGCCTCGTAAAATCACTAATCATTCCCTTGGGTCAAATTGCTTGGTCGGAAATGCTATGCGGAATGATTCAGCTGCTATTGTCACCTCTGTTACGACTTGGTTACTGGTACTACTACCATTGCTATGTATACACTAAAGCTACTACTATTGCTACTATTCTTGCAGCTGTTAATATGACTACTATAATTTCAACATGCGTTTTATTCGTGAAAATAGGACCTTTAGTACACAGACATATAGTAAAAATACAAAATTAATTCATACACCTATAATTTGAACTTCACTATTACTTCCACTTGTATACTATGAAGTACATATAAAATTACTGATCTACACCTCTATTATTCAACTGTAAATTACTAATATTAATGTAAACTATTATTAATATTATTTATTGGTGTAATTATTATGACTAACTATAACGATTCTTAAGAAATTAGCAATTACTGCTCTCTGATAGCCTTGGTTTATTTCTGTGACCACCTTTTGAGTAACTTTTTTTTTGTTGGGGAGTAAGAGCACATATATCCATACATACATACATACATACATACATGTATATATTTCCATATGCGTGTGTGTCAGATTATGCACGCATGATATCAGTACACCAGTTACCCGAATAATTTGATACACGGTGATTATCTGAGAGAAATAATACGCATTCGCATTCCACATAAAAATTTACCCTCTGCCTATTACGAAGAGGTCAACTATTTCTAATAACAGACCTCGAATACGCGTGAGAACTCTCAGATAAATAACCGCTGCCTTACTAAAACACAAATATCATCGGCTTTATCTGCAAACATTATCGGGGTACCTTGAGTACGACTTTTATATCTTTATTTTTTGGTAAGCAAGAATTTATTTTGCATACCTAGCAATTTTCCTACGCAAAAAAAATTTATTTTGCATACCCGACAACGTTTTGAGAGTTGTGGAATGCTATACCTATCTCCCTCTCACGAAAATCGACCCTAATGCGGTGTGGCGTAAGGTTCACACAGTCCGGATTTGATTAATGTTGCCCTGTTATTATCGTCCGTATAAGCTGAAGAGACAAAGCAGCGTCTGGTTAAGTTATCCCTCTAAGGGCATTAATATTTCACGCTATAGACCTTTCCTAGATGCGTCTCGACGCTTAGTCCGTTGACCTGAGCGGATTACTGGCCTCGTTTATCCGTCCTTAATCCTGTGTGTAGCTTAATTATTTATCAATAAAAACGTTGTTTTTAATAAACCATACGTATGGAAAGAGATTATAAGGTTCTCATCATTATTGTCAAAAGAAAGCGGAAAAGAGAGCAGAGCAAACGGACGAGTTCCTTTTCAGCGAGCCGACGTTTCAAAGTTGCCTTCTGGCTTGCAAGGATCATAGGCATTCTCCCTCTTTAGGCCTATGCTCTTAAGCGAATCTCCTATAATATTCGCTCCAGAAACATCGCGTTCTACACGCGATACGTATTCTGAAAGCGACTTAAAAGATCCTCTTAAAGGGCATAAATAGATCGCGGAGGAGAAAGTAAGGAAAACGGACGCGTTCCCTCTCGCCTTCGGCCTACCACGTCGTAGGAGGATAGATGGTAGTTTATAAGGGTGTGTTTAATAGGCATTATGATGGTAATTTAAGACCTATCACCGTCCTATCTCCGATGACACCACTCCTCCATCTTAATATATTTACGCATTATGGGGGAAAGCACATGTCATTAAGGAAGAACGGAGGGGGTCCCAAGTTCGCCCTCGTGTTTTTATTTGTTCTAGAGTCAAATATTTTTAATAAAGGTATATTGCTTTTGATATTCCAAATGAGCGTTTAAGCGTGTCATTTCAGCGTTGCAGAATCTAATAATCTTTTTTTTATATGTATGTTGCTTGAAACATTCAAGAATTATATTTTTTTATATTATTATTATTAATAATAATAATAATAATAAATAAATATATAATATTATTATTTATTATTATTATTCATTAATTATTAAATATTAATATTAGTTATTATATTTATTATTATTATTATTATTATTCTTATTATTATTATTATTATTATTATTATTGAAAATTTAAATTTTTTTTGATTTTGGCGCAACTAGGTAAGAGTAATCAGTTCTAAATCCTCTGATTCCCACCATATTTAACATTTTATTATGTACAGGTCCTCATTAACTAACTGATTTTAGAATCATGATTTTCTTTCGATGTGTGTTTTTATGTTTATTTTTTTTTAAGTCTCTACGTGACACCGTTTCAAGTTACGTTTTACTTTTATTACTAAATATCTGTTAAATTTAAGAAGACGTGAGGCACTACCTGGTATTCATATCCATTACTAATTTGTTTTAATATCAGGAGCAATGTGATGACGAGGGAAACTGAAAATAATTATATCATCAATATATGTATATAAATATATTGATTATATATATATATATATATATATATATATATATATATATAGATATAATATAATATAAACTACAAATTTCAAAACCAAGGGTTAATACTTTGATTATTTCTCATTGGTCGCTTAAAAATGACCGTCAGAACTGTCATGCTAATAACAATAATAATAATAATAATAATAATAATAATAATAATAATAATAATAATGATAATAATAATAATAATAATAATAATAATAATAATAATAATAATAATTCGTCAACCAATGCATTGCGAGCGCGCAAAATAAACCTCTTATGTAAACTACACTTGCCCCTGAGAACCTCTGTCATGTAAGACCACAGGTGTGATAACGACCAGTGATTCCGCGCCTGATAACCGAACAGGTGTTTGAAGGTTACGAAGGACAAACAGAAGGGCTTGACCACAAATGTCTGAACAGAGGTGGCTTCAACCACCAGACCTGCCTATGGGCCCTCGCTTGCGTTTCGTATAATTATGCATCTTTTGATAATTTCTTCATTTTTATGCTATAAATTATTTAACCGGAATCTTTTGTTAATTTCTTATTCGTCACGCAATTTATCATTATTCACCTTTGGCTAACTTCTTAATATTTACGTAATTAATTATCATTTACCAACTAAATTTTGCTAATTCCTTAATTTTATGTAATTAAGTATTATTCAGCAAGTACCTTTGCCTAACTTCTTAATATTTATCTAATTAATCACTATTTACCAGCTATCTTTTAATACTTTTTAAATCTTTACTATTGCCAGTTTCTTAACCTTTATGTAATTGCCCATTATTTACCTGGAATCCCAATGTAATTTGTTAATATTTATCTAATCAATCAATGTTAATGAGCTATCTTTTGCCAATTTGTTAATCTTTATGTAATTAACCATTAATTATAAGGTATCTTTAATAAAATCTTATGTAATTAATCATTACTTACCAAGAAGCCTTTGCTAATTAGTTATTCTTGATACAATAGACCTTTATTTACACGGAATCTTTTACTAATTTGTTAATCTTGATGAAGTAAATCATTGTTTACCTGGTTTCAGTGGCTAATTTGTATGTTTGCTATTTATGAATATTTATGTCATTAGTCGACATTAAACTGGAATCTTTAGCTAATTGACTAATATTTATGTAATTAGTCTTTGATTTAACTGGCATCTTTGGCTAATTTGGCAATCTTTATGCAACTAATCATTATTTACATGGTACCATTTGTCGATTTGTTCATTTTTATGTAACTTATCATTATTTACTTGGGAGCTTTTGCTAATTTCTTAACATTTATGTAATTAATCATTATTTGCATGGTATAATTTGTTTTGTTAATCTTTATATACTTAATCATTTTTAAACTGGTATCTTTCGCTGATTTGTTAATATAGATATAATGAATCATTTTTTACTTGGTATCATTTGCTAATTTATGAACATTTATGTAATTACCCATTATTTACATGGTATCTTTTGCTAATGTATTGATCTTTATGGAATTTATCATTATTTTAATGTTATTTTGACACTGTCTTCTTTCTCATGTATGATTTTTCGTGACCGTTCAGACTTGTTCCAAACGACTGGGCTCATGTTCAGTAAGAAAAACAAGGCGTGATCCGACTTCCAGCTTACTCGGTACACATGCATGATTTTCCCCTCACGCATAAGTTGTAAACATTATATTCCTAACAATAAACGTTAATTAAAACGTGCTAAAATCTATGGTTAAATAGAGCCTTGTTTCACAAATGAAAATTAAAACAAATATGCTATATTTTATTATGAGTAATTTTGCTGTACAGTTTAACATGCCTATTATTCATTTCTTACATTCTCATTCAAATAATTAAATCATAAATATCCTATCCTAAAATTCCTGTATCTTTAACTCAACGCGAAACACCTCTTTCAGACCTTTATAGGCTCCTCCATAGACCTTTCCTACCAACCCCAACAACAACAAGAGCAATAATGTAGTTTGTAGGCTTACTCCCCGAGTAAGCGCAAATAACACAAACAAGAACGTTCAGGAATCCAAAATCTTATTCCTCATGGAATACAACTCTTACTTCTTGAACAACCGAAGGCGCAAATGCACAAGACAAAATCCTTTCAACAGAATGAATTGTCTAACTCATTTTCATAATGAAAGACTGAGGCGCAATTGCACAGAGCAACATTCATTCAACGGAGTTGTCTTACTGCTTTCCATTAACCGAGCTGTCTGCAATTTATCTGCAAGTATGATGAGACAAGCAGCGATATAAACAAAAGAATCCATCAGCCACACACACTCGCGCCGTCATCTCGTCTTCCCTCAGCGATCTATCTCCTTCAGACATTCCCCGAAAGAATCCTCGAATTAATAGTCTCCGATGTCCTTTTACTGCTCGCTTGACTTATAAGCATAGACGACCATCTGCAATGCTAATGGGTATGAAAACGCGAGCAATATGTTGAGCAGATAACTGTCATGTAACGGTCTAGTGTATTTATAAATAATAAGTTTTTTTTTTCTATTTCTTCAGAGCAGACATTTGTTTCAGTTCTTAAGGGATTCAAACTTCCATTCGGAGAAAAACTGACGCCGTGGGAATCATGACATTAATCCACAGAGCTGAGGTAATTTACGCGACTGTGTTTCATCTTCGATAATCATCTTCTTCGGCTGACCTCAGGTTGGGGCGTCCCAATATGGCTGCCCCGCGGATTCGCAAAAGGAGCTCGATATTTATGGGGCGGTCTTTGGTATTTTCGTCTCCCGTCCTTTACTGGCGCAGTAATAGATTTGGTATTTTGGGTAGTATACTTTTGTAAATGTTGATTAAAACTAAATCTAGTAATTTCAAAATCGTCTGAAGACAAGAAACCATGACGAGATGATGTGTGTGTATGTGTGTGTGTGTGTGTGAAAGAATTCACGATGTAAGTTGGCCATTAAAAATGGACAGTTGCTGACAGAAATACAATATTATATATATATATATATATATATATATATATATATATATGACTGGTAAAAAGTGTTCTGTAACAACAGAATTCCATCTAATAAAAGGAGCCCATAAAAAACACCAAAATGTAGAGAGAAAAGTACTTTATATCAGAGGTGAGAAGACTAGTTTAACTAAGCCTAGGATTCGTGTAAAGTATCGAATTTGTTGCTGAAAAATCATCAATTTTGAGAGAATGATAATGCAATAACCAAAACATTTAAACGTGAATTTATGATATTTCAAAAATAAATCTTATATGGAATGAAATTTTCAGATGTAAGGTTTTATCTGCCGAAGGGATTTTTCTTTGATCTTCAATACTGTTGGAGATATTAGCATTTGAATAGCTTTAGGTTCCCCAGAAATGAGCCAGTTTCCTGTTATAAGACTTTGCTTCTCTCGTAATAAACACACACACACACACAATATATATATATATATATATATATATATATATATATATATGTGTGTAATATATATATATATATATATATATATATATATATATATATATATATATATATATATATATATATATACAGACGTGAGTATATATGCGCACATGCGCATAGCAAAAATATTTAAATATATTACAAAGGGATACGAGAATATATATATATATATATATTATCCTTCCATTCCCAAAAATTCAAGGGGGAAATCTTAGGCCAAGCCCTCAGAACGGATATCAATTAAAAAAATAGATAAAATAAATAAATAAAGAGACAAAACAAAATAAAAACTTTTTAGTTTTCTCCTGAAGATGGAAAAAACCCACATGATTACTGAGTATAACTTGTTTATCTTGTGGGCTTCTTTTTCCATCTTCAGAAGAAAACTGGAAGATGTTTGTGTGTTGATTTGTGTCCTTTTTTTTTTTTTTTTTTTTTTTTTTTTTTTTTTTTTTTTTTTTTAATCGATTTCCGTTCTGCTGGCCTGGCCCAAGATCTCCCCTTGAATTTTCGGGGATGGGAAGATAATATTTATATTCTCGTATCCATTCGTAATATATTTCTATACGTGCAGGTATTAAAACATCATCATCATCATCGACCACGAGAGTAACTCAGCCGCCAAGCGACCCCCTCCTCCCCCGGGTGTCACTTCCAGACGCACCTGGAAATCGGCTCAAATCTGTGTATACAAACCCGTGAGCATTCCTGCAAGCAAGCAAGTCAAGACTTACACTTGACTTAACTTTTCGTAACTTTACTTAACTCGCAGGTAAATTTCCCACAACTCTGGGATTTCCGACAGAGAACGACGACTGTTTAACAGACCATAAAATCTGTGGGAGGGGTCACTGCCTTCTCTAAGGCTACGACACAGCCGAGGAATGCTTCTGTCGAAGGACGATCTATTTTTTTTTGTTTATCTATTATTATTTTTTTTTGGAGGGGAATAACTTCAATTTTTGAAGACAGATGAGCAGTTACTCTTTTGACCTTTGAGGATTGTGATTGGAATGTATGAGGACGATTTGGAGAGAGTGAAAATAGATGGGATTTCTGTATTTGAAAAAAATTCGAAAAGGGACCCATGTCCCTTATTTTTCTTGAAAGGGAGTAACTTCAATTTTTAGAGACAGATGAGCAATGACTCTTTTGACCTTTGAGGATCGTGATTGGGATGTATGGAAACGATTTGGAGAGAGTGAAAATAGATGGGATTTCTGTATTTAAAAAAAAAATCGAAAAGGGACCTATGTCCCTTAATTTTTTTGGAGGGGAATAACTTAAATTTTTAAAGACAGATGAGCAGTTGCTCTTTTGACCTTTGAGGATTGTGATTGGAATGAGGACTTGGAAAGAGTAAAAATAGATGGGATTTCTGTAATATGAAAAAATCTAATTCCATGGTCCTTTCCGAGGGGGAGATTTTTCTTGTGGAAAATAAATTTAATGAGGACAGATTAAATGAGGACAGTTTCATGCAAATTTTATGTACATTTTCGAAGAGAATATTTTTCTGTTTTGTTTGGTTAAAATTTAATGCAATAACCTCAGCTAAATCTGAAAAAGGAAAATGAGTGGTACTCTGTTATTTCAGAGTAAATAGAAGCGATAAAAAAATACAGAAAAAAAACGAAGGCTATTTAGTCATGGGACAAAAGGTAGAATGCTTTTTATTTCTCGATTCAGAAAATAAAATTTCTTCTAGATTTAAAAAAAAAATGCAAATGTCAAATGAGGACAATGGCTTGAAGAGCAATTTTCCTTCAGAAAATTAAGTTTCATGAGGACCAATGAGACAGAAAAATAAGTCTTATAATAAAAGTAATTCTCTCGTAAAAATTTTCCTAGGGATACAAGAGTAAAATCATCTATTATAAAGGAGAAAATTTTCTTGAAAAATAAATCATTTTTTGGATGTAATACAGACATCAAAGGAGTGTTAGTGTCTTCATTTGAAGTTACCAAGACAACATGGCGACGTGGAAGTTCCTCCCGTCGAAAAAATAAATCCATGAGAAAATCTTGGGAAGGCACGGCCGGAAAAAAATGGACGCCATTAGTCTTGTTTCTTTTAAGTTGAAGTAAGGTAGCTTCAAATAAGCGTCTCAACCTAAAACAGGTGTGAAATTAATAGATTTATGAAAACAGTTTTGTACTTTGGATATAATTATCGTTTTTAGGTGCAGAATTAATAGATTTTTTACAATATTTCTGTATTTTGGATATAATTTTCGCTTTTCTACAACTCCTTAATAAATTCTACTTGGACCTACAGCAACAACAGCGTCCAAAATGACGATAAACAAGATGTGTTCTATGATAGAATAAGAAGGACACCCTCATAAGTATCTAGTTGCATACCATAGAAAAAAAATAAGTAAACATCAGCTGGAAATGACTTCTGAGAAAATGAACATTGCTATATCAAGTACCCAGAAAACCTCATGACCTTATAGTTACTTAAAAAAAAAAAAAAAAAAAAAAAAAAAAAAAAAAAGTAAATCTAGGTAATAACTCCGCGTCGTATATTTCTTTGGAAATTACATTTTCCTATAGTATAGTATTTGGTTTGCTTATTAAGACTTTAGCGTTATTTTTGGGGGGTCGACTGTAATTAACCCACAGGGGCTAGCACTAAACACGGGGAAATACATTTGACGCTCTAGTCCCTAGTGGCTGTCATATTCGCGGGTCCGTTCCTTGCAGTCCGTGCGGAGTTATTGCATTAAAAAAAAAAAAGAGAGAGAGAGAGAGAGAGAGAGAGAGCCATGACATACACCCGCCTCTCCTTCCTTCCACAAACTGGAAAGTAACAACAACAACGGGTGAAGGCACCCAGAAGCAGCTCGTGCTCACCCAGTTCATGAAAGCTTTTTCTCGTTTTTTACAAAACGCGGACACGAAGAAGAAGAAAAAGAAGAGTAGTATTCTCAGCATTTTAAGCCAATTATCACCTTTTTACGTCTTTTATGAACTTCATGCGAAGTTGTCGCTACAAAACCCAGTACTTCTTGCAAGGGGTTGGGTTGGCAGGTTGTACGTGCCAACGTCCGTAATTACTTTTCACGTTCCCGATTTTACTTATCATTTTACTTATCATTTTCCTCTCTCTAAAGTTTTTGTTTACAGTTTTTTTTGAGGGGATAAAGGGATTGATTTTCATATATTAGTAATATAACATATTTATAATATAATTTATTCTGTATTTTTCCTCTCTCTAAAGATTTTATTTCACAGTTTTTTTTTTTTTTGAGGAGCGGAAGGGATTGTTCGTCATGTACTAGTAATATAACATTTTCGTAATATATTTTCTTCTGTATTTACCTTCTTAATCTCCTTTGGAGTTCTCCAAAATATTTTGGAAAGTATTAAGTTTTATCTTGCTGCAATCAGAAATAAACATATAAAGAAAACCATTTTAGTTGCTACAGATTAGTTCGCAGATTTCCTCTTTCTATTTACTATAATTCATCCAGTTATAATCTTCTTTGTTGCGCTGCTATGTTCTTTTGCAAAACGTTTATTATGAAGCAGACTGTAAGCTGAAACTGCTTCAGAGCCATGAGAAAACTGTAACTTGCACTGTTCTAATGAACTGTTCTACTTAAGCCACTTTTTTTTTTGGAACACTTAGGAGATGATGATATAACACAAAACGACTTTACAGATTATCAACACTTTTCTTTGTGACCGTTTTACCTACTTTCTTTATTTTTATTATTTATTATTTTTTTTTTTTGAAGGGGGAAGGAGTTGTGGGGGGAGGCGAGGGGGGGGGGGGCACGGTGTTACAGGAAAATATATTTCATGCTTCTTAAGTGGAAGTTGTTGAGGTGTTACGCATGAGATGGCTAGACCTTGATTGTGTAAACAAGTAATGGCAATGTGATGAAACAAATGCGTCATTCGAGTTCGTGCGTCCTACTCGCTGCGTCTTTGTCCGTCGTGATGACGCATAGTCTGTAAAGCCAAAATTCTGTCTCTCTTTTCAAATTATGATTCCATACCTGTATTCCAAGTAAGTGGGATTGATATACTGCTATTATAATTATTACTGTAGTTGTTGTTGTCTTTCTCAAAACAAACTGAGCATAATTTATTTTTTGACTAGCAAAAGAAATTTGGGCAGAAAAAATATAAAAGGATCAATTATTATTATTATTATTATTATTATTATTATTATTATTATTATTATTATTATTATTCAGTAGATGAAACTTATACACAAGGAACAAGCCCACTAAAGGGACCATCAACTTGAAATTCAAGCTTCCAAAGAATATGGTGTTCATTAGGAAGAAGCAAGTAGTAGTAAAAGGAAATACAGAAAGTATAAATGGCGTCTTAATAATAAAAAGCAATAACACAAAAGGCAAAGAAATAGAAAAATAAACGGAACCAAACAAATAATAAACGGAGGCCAACACTTTCATAAACACTACCATAGAGGAAATGTGACCTTTCCCACGAAAGTGAGTGTCGGTCTATTTCGGTTACGACTTCAATTTCGGAGTAAACGCAGCTTTTTCCTAGAGCAGTGTCATGGACAAACAATGATACAACAACAAACTCCTCTCTCTCTCTCTCTCTCTCTCTCTCTCTCTTCTCTCTCTCTCTCTCTCTCTCTCTCTCTCATTTGATGGCTTCAACACGAGTAATATATGTACTCGTGGATGGGACAATGTTACGATGAAGGATTTTATCAAGTGTCCTAGCATTTGTGCATCAAGACTCTCTCTCTCTCTCTCTCTCTCTCTCTCTCTCTCTCTCTCTCTCTCTCACACACACACACACACACACACACACAATGAAACGCTTATCATTAGAAGAGAGGAGACAAGATACCAAGGCGAGCATTGCAGGTCAAAATACAAATCTGTTTCTTTACGTGTCATCAAACTTTGCATCGCTTAGAAATTCGTTCGATAAATAAATAAATAAATAAATCGGTACGTTTCGAGAACCAACGAATAAACTAATGATAATCCATCCTATGGTATGGGTACAAAACCGCATAAAACAAGTGACTTGGAGCAGGAGCGAGAAATAATTTTCTTACTGCAAACATCAACAATAAACAATACTGACGATTTCAGGTTTTATGCCCCGACCCGTAGCAGAAGCCTCGCGTTACGGTACGACCTTGCGTTGCTCATCTTCGCTAGGGCAAGGTCGCCCAGGCAGGCAGCGTGGAAATAGCAAACAAGACATCCAGGAGAGATAATGTTGGCAACAATTTCCTGTCCAAAACCGCAAGGGTGGAACATGTAACCTTTAAGAATCGAAATGTAGCCAATACAGTGTAGAAAGAGTTACTCTTTCCTGACCAGTTCAACACTGGTGTGAGTTGCTTTTCAGATTAGAAAAAAAGAATTAAGAAAAATAATTCCTGTCAAAAACTGTAAAGAAAAAATGATTTTTTTTAGATTTACACTTGAAGTAATCGAAATATATGGTCTCTTCATAACTAGCGCTAGATGTATAAAAACAGTATATCGCAATATACTCCATGCAATAAAGCTATTTCAGTATAGGCCGTCCAAGTCAAACTAAAACTCTGATGTATACAGAACATGACAAGAGCTACTAGAACCTTACACTGTCCACAACCGTATCTTTCTACATTGGGATGACAGAGTAACAGCCGTTTCAAATAGTCATCTTTTAAACCGAGATTTATCTCTGACTTGAGAGCTTAAGAATACGAGTGATAGACCTATCTACCTATCTATCCATATATATATATATATATAGTATATATATATATATATATATATATATAATATATATATATATAGAGAGAGAGAGAGAGAGAGAGAGAGAGAGAGAGAGAGAGAGAAAACAAGGCGTTAGTTATATCTGGCTATTTCTCACCCGCAGCTGCTGCGCTGAGGGGTTGCTAATATATAGGATATTTTTCATGAAGGTGACGTCACGCGATCCCCGCGGGCCAATAATGCAAGGACACTCAAGGACGCCACTGTTCTGCGGGGAGTTCTTGCCCTTTCCGTTTC
>NC_087205.1:2110644-2128144 GCF_015104395.2 Macrobrachium nipponense | reverse complement strand
GAACAAACATTGTGTGTAACGGCGCCTATTTTTGTGAATTGGTGAATTTTTTTGAAGAAAGAAGTTGGTACACCAAGGTAAAGTGTGTTATATTTTTATTAGTTGCAACTAATAACTAATAGTCGGTGGTTTGGTAAAAACTACTAATTATTGGTTATGATGGTTTAGAGAACTGATAACCAATAGTTATAATGGTTTGAGTGAAAAGATTTACATTTTTACACATTGCAAATTTTTGTGTTTTGTGTTTGTTTCATTTGAAGTGATTGTTATGTTTTGTGCATTCATTCATTTTCTTATTGAAGTGTGTATGTTTTTCTTTTATATTCTGTGTGATTAATACTTTTTGCAATTTTGGTATTTTCCACATTTTTCTGTGTTTTCATTTGCATTCACAATTTAATTAACTTAGTTATTTTCATTACTTAATTGTTGCACATTTAATTGAATTTAACACATGAATTAATTTGCATTTACTTAGAATTCTTTTCAAGTTTTATTGTTGTTTAGCACTTATGAATTAATTTCCAAATTTTAAGTATTGCCTAACACTTTTGAATTTTGATTGAATTAATTTTCTTGAATTTTGTGATAACTTAATTTTGATTTAATTTTATTGAATTGATTCAAGAATTAATTAAACTTTGCTTTGTTTTCGAGTAACAGTAATTTTCCCTGATATTGTGAATTTCACTTATAAACTTTGAGTTTAATAATAAATTTTTGTATTTAAAATTTTTATAAGTGTTTTCTTTATTTTACACCAGTATTTAATTATGTTTATATTGATGTTAGGTAGAAACATAGAGTGGTAATTGATCTGTTTTCCTTCAATTAACTTGAAGTGACTTAGAACCAGGGAGGTACTTAGACTTTTGAAATCAGGGAAATACTTAGACTTTTAAAAGTTGTTGATGGAGTGATGCCCTTTGATTAATTTAATTACTTACAAGATTACCTCACACCTGTTTTGATGAACTTAGTCTGATTTTCTGCAATACTGGTAAGTTGTTTAAGGGATCACTGTTGCCTTTAGAGTATTCAGTCGTTTAGTACCTGTGATGAGGGTTCAGGTGTCTGGCTGTTGTGAGGTAACAATTAATGAATGGTAAGGTAAGTGTAGTAACCAGATACTTGGCACTTCGTAACAATATATATATATATATATATATATATATATACATATATATATATACATATATATATATATATATGGATATATATATACATACATATTTATAGAATAAATATATATATATATATATATATATATATATTGTAGATAGTAGATATAGATACTATATATACATATGATTATATACAAATATTTATTAAATATATATATAGATATAGATATTATATATGCATATATTTTTATATATATATATATATATATATATATATATATATATATATATATATATATAGTCTCCGATAGCTGGGAACGATTTCGTATCTCTCGAAAGCGAAAGATTCCTCCTAATTAACTCGGTCCTGTTTGCAGCGAACTATGGGTCAAGGAATCTTTAAAAGAATCTCTCTCTCTCTCTCTCTCTCCTCTCTCTCTCTCTCTCGTCTCTCTCTCTCTCTCTCTCACAAACGTTTAATTGGCTGACTTTTAAATATCATATATTTCTTGTTCTTATTCCCTAATCTTGTCCATTGAATGATAAGATTTTAAGAGAGAGAGAGAGATACACACACTCTCTCTCTCTCTCTCTCTCTCTCTCTCTCTCTCTCTCTTTTACGCACGCTCACACGCACGGGTTTCTTATAAGCATTGCTACAGTTTAGCGTTAACAAAAGAAAAAAATAGAAAATAAAAGAGAGAGAGAGAGAGAGAGAGAGAGAGAGAGAGAGAGAGAGAGTTCTAATGGTTTCCTTCACTGTATACCCTTATTCGTTCGTTTCGTTCGTTCGTTCGTTCGAGAGAGAGAGAGAGAGAGAGAGAGAGAGATTGAGAGAGAGAGAATGATAGTCATTGAACTGGTTTCCCCGCCATCTCTCTCTCTCTCTCTCTCTCTCTCTCTCTCCTTCCTTCAGAAAACCGCAACCAGAATCCGGGCAATTCAACACCGATCGATTAATGCCACCTGGATCTGGAGGATCAGCCGAGAGATATCACGCACTCGGTTCCTTACAAACAATCCTTTGCGGTGACGAGGCGTGAAGGCAGTTGGGCGATAGTTACGGGTGAGTGACCCCGAACGGGCAAAAGAAAGACCTTGGGTATAAAACGGGCAAGGTCATTTCCTGGACCGGTTATTATGGAGGGGTGAAAAAAAAAAAAGGAATATAAAAGCTTGGGAAGTTTTTTTTTTTTTTTTTTTTTTTTTTTGTGTGGGGGTTGGGGGTGGGGGGGGGTGAGATTAGGTATGAATTTCCCGTTAGCCAAATCAAGAGAACAATGTAAGGCAATGGTCTCTGATGGTACAGGTTGATGGATCTTAGTCGGCATTTCCTTATCTTAAGACCGTTCGCTGTATCTTACTTTCAAGGGAGAACAGTAAGTGATGTCGAAAATGAGAATATCAGTGCATATCCAATATTCAAGCAAAAGCAAAAACTACATATCATTATTATTATTATTATTATTATTATTATTATTATTATTATTATTATTATTATTGAACTAAGGAACCTCTGTAACGAGGCTATAATATTGACAATTAAAAGCCATAGTAGCGTTAGAAATGTTTTTGCACAGTGCTAAAAATTACTGTACAAATATTTTTCTAACAGTACTGTGGCTTTTAATTGTCATTATTATTATTATTATTATTTTTTTTTTTTTGCTCTATCTCAGTCCTCCAATTCGACTGGGTGGTATTTATAGTGTGGGGTTCCGGGTTGCATCCTGCTTCCTTAGGAGTCCATCACTTTCCTTACTATGTGCGCCTTTTCTAGGATCACACTCTTCTGCATGAGTCCTGGAGCTACTTCAGCCTCTAGTTTTTCCAGATTCCTTTTCAGGGATCTTGGGATCGTGCCTAGTGCTCCTATGATTATGGGTACGATTTCCACTGGCATATCCCATATCCTTCTTATTTCTATTTTCAGGTCTTGATACTTATCCATTTTTTCCCTGTCTTTCTCTTCAACTCTGGTGTCCCATGGTATTGCGACATCAATGAGTGATACTTTCTTCTTGACTTTGTCAATCAACGTCACGTCTGGTCTATTTGCACGTATCACCCTATCTTTTCTGATACCATAGTCTCAGAGGATCTTTGCCTGATCGTTTTCTATCACTCCTTCAGGTTGGTGCTCGTACCACTTATTACAGCAA
The DNA here is from genome assembly GCF_015104395.2 of Macrobrachium nipponense. Taxonomy (NCBI): domain Eukaryota; kingdom Metazoa; phylum Arthropoda; class Malacostraca; order Decapoda; family Palaemonidae; genus Macrobrachium; species Macrobrachium nipponense. Next base: position 2,124,855 of record NC_087205.1, on the reverse strand, counting down.
GGTAGCAGATGTTTCTTGCACAGGCTCCAGTGGAGGGCTTTTGCTACTGAATCATGCCTCTTTTTGTACTGATTCTGTGCGAGTGCCGGACATTCGCTTGCTATGTGGTTTATGGTTTCATTTTTTGTATTGCACTTCCTACATATGGGAGAGATGTTAATTCCATCTATTCTTTGGATAAATCTGGTTCCTTCTTGAACTCTCCCCTCAGTAGGCATTGCCACATGTCATCGCTGGCTAGTACTTTAGTCTGTCTCATGTATTGTCCGTGCATTGGTTTGTTATGCCATTCCTCTGTTCAGCTTGTCTTTCTCCTGTCTCTGTATATTTCTGGGTCTTCGTCTACTTTTATAAGTCCTTCTTCCCATGCACTTTTGAACCACTCGTCTTCACTGGTCTTCATATTATTGCCCCAGTGCTCTGTTCTCGAAATTGACGCAGTCCTCTATACTTAGTAGTCCTCTCCCTCCTTCCTTTCGTGTTATGTATAGTCTGTCCGTATTTGCTCTTGGGTGTAGTGCTTTGTGTAATGTCACATGTTTCCTCGTTTTCTGGTCTATGCTGCGAAGTTCTGCTTTAGTCCATTCCACTATTCCTGCCCTGTATCTGATTACTGGCACTGCCCATGTGTTTATGGCTTTTATCATATTTCCGGCGTTGAGTTTTGACTTGAGTATCGCCTTGAGTCTCTGCATATATTCTTTCCTGATCGTGTCCTTCATCTCTTGATGTTTTATATCCCCTCCTTCCATTATTCCCAGGTATTTGTATCCCGACTCATCTATGTGTTTGATGTTTCCATCTGGTAACTTTATCCCTTCAGTCCTTGTTATTATTATTATTATTATTATTATTATTATTATTATTATTATTATTATTATTATTATTATTATTATTATTATTATTATTATTATTATTATTATTATTATTATTTAAACACCGAGTTCGCTCTTCATACAGCAGTCAAAGGAAGAAACTGGCAGAGAATGACGTCTTCTTTTTCTTCGAATCCGACCTCTATCAAAGAAAATTGCTGATTGGTGGAAAATTCATTTCTTATGATTTTCGTTACTGCTATTCTGCACATACTGCTACGGAATATTTCAGAAACCCCAGTCCCATACAGCAAACTCCCGAAGAACAGGAGTATCACATGTGTAAATTAAAAATTCTTCTCAACCAGTCAAGCGTTGAAATTTATATATAGCTCAGTTTTATAAACTGAGTGATGATTCTTCAGTTATGTAACATCATTTTAATTGAGAAATTTTTGTGGTTCGTGGCATTTAAGGTTCTTTTTACTCTGAAGATGCTTCTTACCGAATCGTCAAAAAAAACAAACAAACAAACAAACAAACAAACAAACAAACCACATCACACCTCACCATACCAAGACGATGTGTGCAAATTGTTTCCATATGTTAAACGTTCCCCTGTACAAATAGTTTCCCACAGGATGAAGTCCCTCGGTACCATCCTCCTCGTAAGAGGGATTATGTGCAAAAGATTTTCCCTTTATGACAAAAAAAAATCCCTTGATACGGAAGTTCCCAGCCTAAGATATTCCCCCGAATCCGACGCTCCCTACGGAAGATTTTCCCCAACACATGATTTTCCCTGCACAGGGATTTCCCAAGCACGGGATTTTCCCTGAACAGAATTTTCCCTGCACAGAATTTTCACTGCACAGGATTTTCCCTGCACAGAATTTTCCCTGCATAAGATTTCCCCCTGAATCCGACGCTCCTTGTGGAAGATTTTCCCCACTACAGAATTTTCCCTGCACAGGATTTTCCTAAGCACAGGATTTTCCCTACGGAAGATTTTCCCCAACACAGGATTTTCCCTGCACAGAATTTTCAGTGCACAGGAGTTTCCCTGCACAAGATTTTCCCCAGTACAGGATTTTCCCTGCACAGGATTTTCCCTGCACAGAATTTTCCCTGCACAGAATTTTCCCCTGCACAGAATTTTCCCCTGCACAGGATTTTCCCCAGTACAGGATTTTCCCTGCACAGGATTTTCCCCAGTACAGAATTTTCCCTGCACAGGATTTTCTCAGTACAGGATTTTTCCCGCTGCACAGGATTTTCCCCAGTACAGAATTTTCCCTGCACAGGATTTTCCCCAGTACAGGATTTTCCCCAGTACAGAATTTTCCCTGCACAGGATTTTCCCCAGTACAGGATTTTCCCTGCACAGGATTTTCCCCAGTACAGAATTTTCCCCTACACAGGATTTTCCCCAGTACAGAATTTTCCCTGCACAGGATTTTCCCCAGTACAGGATTTTCCCCAGTACAGAATTTTCCCTGCACAGGATTTTCCCCAGTACAGGATTTTCCCTGCACAGGATTTTACCCCCAGTAAACAGAATTTTCCCTGCACAGGATTTTCCCCAGTACAGGATTTTCCCCAGTACAGAATTTTCCCTGCACAGGATTTTCCCCAGTACAGAATTTTCCCCTGCACAGGATTTTCCCCAGTACATGATTTTCCCTGCACAGGATTTCCAGTGCACAGGATTTTCCCTGAACAAGATTTTCCCAAGCACAGAATTTTTCCTGCACAGAATTTTTCCTGTACAGGATTTTCCCTGCACAGGATTTCCCATGCACAGGATTTTCCCTGCATAAGATTTCCCCCTGAATCCGACGCTCCCTGCGGAAGATTTTCCCCTGTACAGGATTTTCACTGGACAAGGTTACCCCTTGTACACAACGTTCCTGGTACTTGAGCTTCAATGTACAAGAGACACTCCCTGTGCAAGATACCTTCCCCGCCTCCCGAGTCCAAACTGTTGCTTCTCGTTTCGATGCAGAAAGAAGAAACACAGAATTTCCTGCAGTAATTGCCGAGCCAGGCACGGCTAATGGAAACTTGAAAGCAGTGGCGCTATGCGCCACTCATCAGGAGGTAATCCCGATTGATGATCGTGAAAACTAAACGCATCCATTAACGAAGTGGAACAGGCGGCCGTCTCTTCCCAGAATCAATTTTACAACGCAACGGATGAACGCTTTGATCTACGTTGGGTTGCCGCCCTCTCTCTCTCTCTCTCTCTCTCTCTCTCTCTCTCTCCTGCTGCTACTACTATTGTAAATGATAACATGCAGTGGATTCATGGGTAATTTTAAACTTACTCATCATGTGAAATGTTCGAGGCTCTAAAAACCGGTTGATTTTTCATAACCGTGGATGAACAGACAGGCCAAGACCATACCGATCACGCCACTGAGGCGCTAATATTTTCGGGATTCAGTCATACATCACACACACACACACACAATATATATATATATATATATATATATATATATATATATATATATATACACACACACTTGTGTATGCATATAGCCAGAGAGAGAGAGAGAGAGAGAGAGAGAGAGAGAGGCTGAAATCTGCAAGATGTCGAAATATGACATAAACCCGCAATAACCAACTGAATTTGAAGCAGTTTTCCGGGAAGAAGTGGTCCCTCCCATCGTCCATACTGGTAGAGTCACTCTCCAGTGGAGTATAACCGTATCATGTGTTCCGCTAAAGGATGTTCAGATGGATCATTCTACCCTAATACTTTCCCCTTCCCCAACAACCCCCACTCCTACTTCTTCTCCTTTCTTCAGACTGCTAGGGACTGCTTACCCTGATCCAAGGTATATAGAATAAGGGAAAGCAAACACATACACACACACACGCACACACACAATTTATAATTTATATATATATATATAGATATATATATATATATATATATATATCGAGCTACAATGTCCTTTAATATCTAATTCGCTCTACCTCGGAATTAATATATTTTCATATATGCTTAACCGAGGGGAATTTTTTCTCGATAATAGACTTGCCTGGACCAAGGCGCGAACCATGGATCCTTTCAAATCCAGGAAAGCTTCACTGGCGTTCCTGGATTTGTAAGGATCCATAGGTTTCGCGCCCTGGTCCAGGCAAGTCTATTATCGAGAAAAAAGTTCCCCCTCGGTTAAGCATATATGAAAATATATCATTTGATAGGTAAAGTGAATTTAGATATTAAAGGACATTTGTAGCTTGAATTGATATATAAATGGATCACGGTTCGATGTGATAATATTCATATATATATATACTATATATATATATATATATATATATTTATATATAAATATATATAGAAGAGAGAGAGAGAGAGAGAGAGAGAGAGAGAGAGAGAGAGAGAATGGGTGGATTTAATGTATTCATAATTCTTAATATGCCAAATGAAAAAAAAAATACCTTCCAAAACCTTATACAAAAATAATCAATTAATGTAATTAAGTCTTTAAAACAGAAGTACATCCATATATTCTAAATTATTTCCTGACTTAATTCTCACCTTGCAAACACACGGGACAGTGCAAGCTGGAGTTCCATTTAGTCTTTATGTTTGACTATATACTGGAAAGTGACCTGGAAAGAAATGACTTATCAGCATCAGATTTAATGCATTTATAGATGGAGGCTGAGGCAACTCATATATGATTTTACTTTATTAATATTCCGTACGTATCCATTTGTAAAAGCAAGCGTCAATGCATTGAAAAAATGCTCTTAAGACAAATGCAGGCAAAACAATTTTAAGCAACGAATTTCCCTCTTCTTCTCTCTCCTTCGTACGTCAGCCTTTATCTCCATAATTCACTCTTTCTATCTTTTCATCTCGCTCACGTCCTTCCAGATATATTCTCTCTCTCGACAAAAAAAAAAAAAATAAATAAATAAAACATCGCTTTCTGCTTTATCCCTTGGCGTCACCCTCTTCATGACATAATGTGAGGCGAAGGCAGACATGCCTTCCCCCCCCCCAACCCCCCTCTTTATCCGAAAGGGAATCTGGCCTTAACTCCGGTCTCAGTGTCGGCAGAAGAAGAAGATCTCGCGATCTACACCACACTTCTGTGGATGGGCGGTTGATGATGATGATGATGACGATGATTGTGGTGGCACTACCTACCTACCTCCTTCCACTTCAATCTCTCTCTCTCTCTCTCTCTCTCTCTCTCTCTCTCTCTCTCTCGCAGGCTACAATAGCGTTCTGTTGATCTTTATCACACATGCGTTGGTCTCCAAGAACATATGTTTTGGGAAGAGATAAAAGGACTTTTTGCCCCCCTTTGTCTACTTAGGTTAGTGGATGTGCGGGTGTGCGTTTAGCGTGCAGAGATAGCTTCATCGTTTTGAGATTCTCGGGTTTTATGTTTGCCCTTCCTGCTTTAGAAGTGATAGTTCTTCACTTCCATGCGCGTGGGCGCTTATTTTCCATGCGCCCTCTCAGACAGACAGATAGACAGACACATACACACACATACACACATACATATATATATATATATATATATATATATATATATATATAATATATATATATATATATATATATATATATGTATCATATATATATATATACATATATATATATATATATATATAAATATATATATATATATATATATATGTATATATATATATATATATATACGTATATATATATATATATATATATATATATAAATATATCATATATATATATGATTATATATATATATATATATTATATCTATATATATATATATATATATATATATATATATATATATATATATATATATATATATATATATATATATATATATATACACACACACACACACACATATATATATATATTATATATATATATATATATATATATATATATATATATATATATATATATATATATATATAGAGAGAGAGAAGAGAGAGAGAGAGAGAGAGAGAGAGAGAGAGAGAGAGTAAATATAAACTGTCAAGAAGGAAGCATTATTATCAACTACACTTGTGCTACTGGTGATCAGTAATTACCACCGTATACTCAACCTTCAACACTTACTAAAGGTTCAGCAAGTGAAAAAAATAAATAAATAAAAAAGCAAAATAAAACTGTTCACCAGAAGTAGCATGCAGCGGGCATGCAGCCATGGGAACAGATTTGCAATGCGACAAATGTCGCAGATAAAGACCTGTGGTGACCGTTGCGAAGCGACAAGGTTTTTGACACGCTAGGCTATGTTATTTAACACGAAGTAGTTTTCGGAGAGAGAGAGAGAGAGAGAGAGAGAGAGAGAGAGAGAGAGAGAGAGAGAGACCTTACCTTCCAGACCTTACATCTTGTTCGGGTTGGCCCAGAGAGAGAGACAGAGAGAGGAGACATGATGACTTGTTTCAATTTGGGAAGGTGAGAATTATTTCGTAGAGGCCACTCGTTTGAAAAGTTTTTTTTTTTTTTTTTTTTTTTTTTTTTTTTTTAGTAGGACTGATCGCATATCTCTAGTAAATTTTTCTTTCCCACCACCTGTCAATCTCCAACTCCCCCACTAACGTACAGTGCGACCCAAACTGCCGACTGATCATCAGGCACCTAACACTGCATAACTCATCTAGGCAAAACTAGTTTTATGAATTTATCCTGTGTCACTCTGGATCTGTCAGTAGCAAGTCTCGTCCATGACAGCTTGCACCACGAAGATGCGACCACCGCCCCCCCCCCCCCCCCCCCCCGACTTATTCCCCAAACCAACACCCTCCCACACGTCAAAGAGAGAGAGAGAGAGAGAGAGAGAGAGAGAGAGGGGATGTTTTGATTTGATAATTCTTTTCCATAACTTCATTTTACCTAAAATTATCCCCAACATCATTGTTTGTTTGTTTGAATGGTGATTTTACGTTGCATGGAACCAGTGGTTACTCAGCAACGGGACCAACGGTTTTACGGGACTTCCGAACCACGTCGAGAGTGAACTTCTATAACCAGAAATACGCATCTCTCACTCCTCAGTGGAATGCCCGAGAATCGATCTTGCGCCCTCCAAGGTGGCAAACCAACACCATACCTGACCATGCCACCGAGGGGCTTTCCAACATCATCGTATTCGAAGCATCACAGCGAATCTCACATTCATATCCTCCAAGGGGCCCATTTACGCTTTAGCCAGACTGACCTCAAAATGTAACAGTGAAAGTTCCGATAAGTTCCAGAAATTTCTCAAACAATTTTAAGAGTCAAATACGGAAGGAAACTAGTCACAAAGAACTCCAAATGCCATTGACACCGTCGCTACCCCATCTGCCTCTCAAGCGCCTCTGTGGCTGCGAGTTCGATTCTCGGGCATTCCATTGAGGAGTGAGAGATGTGTATTTCTGGTGATAGAAGTTCACTCTCGACGTGGTTCGGAAGTCACGTAAAGCCGTTGGTCCCGTTGCTGAATAACCGCCGGTTCCATGCAACGTAAAAACACCACACAAACAAAAACATCTCCCTTTCGATCAGTAAAATTAAGCAACGCTGAATCTGGTCACTGCTTGAATATGTGGCCACCTATGAATACTGACTCTTGTTCGTCTGTCGATCATTAAGTTCAGCAACAACGGTTCTTGTCAGAACTTGGATAAATGGACACCAATGAATACCATGCGCTATGCATTATTGCCCCAATACAAATCTATCTGTTTATTAATTTGTTCGTTTTTTTTTTCTTTTTAATGCGTGATCTTTTTTTCTGCATTTCCCGTTAATTTCTGTTACTAATGAACACCATACTCTTTGGAGGTTGAAAAGTTCCTCGTTGGACAAGTGGGTTACGTGCTCGCCTACCGATTCGGTAGTCGCCAGTTCGATTCTCCGCTCTGCCAACGTGGACTCAGAGGAATTTATTTCTGGTGATTAGAAATTCATTTCTCGGTGTGGTTCGTATCCCACAGTAAACTGTAGGTCCCGTTGCTAGGAGACCAATTGGTTCCTAGCCACATAAAAATATCTAATCCTTCGGGCCAGCCCTTGGAGAGAGACGTTAATCAGCCCAGTGGTCTGGTTAAACTAAGATATACCTAACTTTTTGGAAACTTGAATTTCGAGTCAATGCCCCCCTGTGAGCTTGTTCCATATGAATAGGGTTCAACTTCTGAACAATAATAATAATATTGACGAAACTTGCAACAAAACACAAGAGTGATAACAAGGCTGACTCGCATATAAACATTAAAAAGACGTTATAACGTGACTAAGCGGAAAAGCCTATTAACAATCAACAGCTGTCAAAGTCATCAGCTGTTTACCTTCTCCTTTGTAGGTTCAAAGACCTACGAGAAGACGGGACTCTCTGTGCCTTCGTCTAATCCAAGCTTAAAGGAAAAATGGGGTTTAAATCAAGGATGCGTAAAATCCGCTCCTTACAGACTTAAAAAAGATGTTGAATAGGATATGAACCCATTCACACTCAAGTGTCACTTCTGGCAGATTGTTATGTTCCAGCTACCTAAAAACTATTCTCTTCATCTAATTCGTCACGTCTTATTCTTTTATTTTATTTTTTATTTTTGTTTGTTTGTTTACTATTAGTTCTTTTTACTCTCAAGATTACTATTGTTTTCCCCATCTTGTTTCTCAGTTTTGAAAAGAATGAATTTTTTTTATATACATACATATCATACTATTATATATATATATATATAATATATATATATATATATAATATATATATATAATATATATATAATATATGTATATATTATAAATTAAATTCTTACGAATAGGTACGAGAAAATAATGTGCAATAAAAAAGAGTTATCTAAACACTAAGTAATAGGAATCTCAAGGTAGTTAAATTTTATTTTTGATGTTAAGGAACTGCTCGTCAAGTTTAATTTTATAAATCAATTTGATGGACACGAAAGATAAATAACGATAACTCAAGTTATGAGCGCATAACTGTCAATACCCGGTAACTAGAATTTCAAATATTCAATATAAAAAGGCTTCGACTGTATCACTTACTTTCTGATGTCATTACTGCACGACCATTATTTTCTTGGTCATTAACTGAGAGCACCTCAGAGTTATCTGCCTGATCATGTGTGTAACCTGATACCCTGTAATCTGATATCATTGTCGGTCTAATAGTAATGTCGGATTTACTTCCCCGCTACTAACCACAGTCAACATGTCAAACACATTAGCGTCATGCCCATCCAATTGCAAGAACACACTTCTGTACCTCTAAATGCCATCACTCTTTAGAAGAAAAAGCCATAAATAAGACGAAGCAGTTCTTGTGTTCCAATTAGTGCAGGTGTCTGGATCCGCCCCTGAGCAGCAGCGTCATCGACAGGTCAGTCACCACCATTAGCTCCGAAGGTAACAGATAGTTCCCTCAAGCATCCACGTTGTGGCTCAAACACAAGGGCGACATCTATTTTGTCCTCCCTTCCAGGCTGCTACCACCACCACCACCACCACCAGCAGCTGATGCCATCGCCGCCTCCCTCCTTCCAGACCCTTCCAGACATCCAAAGCTTCCAGGCTACCTGCTCTACTTCGCGTGACGCTAGCTGGTCTCCTCCTCTTTCTTTTCATCGCCTAAACCTCAATAAGACCAGGAATAGGAAGTTTCCTGTCTTTCCACCACCAGAGGCCTCCTCTCCGCACTTCCAGGAATAATGCTTTCCAGGCGACCTGCACTAGTTCGCGTGACGCTAGCTGGTCTCATCCTCTCTCTTTTCATCGCCAAAACCTCAATAAGACCAGGAACAGTAAGTTTCCAGTATTTCCACCAGAGGCCTCCTCTCCGTGCTTCCAGGAATAATGCTTTCCAGGCGACCTGCACGTCTTCGCCTCTTTCCTTTTCCTCACTGAAGACGCTGCTTTAGTAATAATCTCCAGAGAAAACGGCCCCAAGAAGCTCTGAAATAGCATTCGTTTTCTATTACTTTCTTTAGCTTGGGGGTTTCAGGTTACGAGTTCCCACCCTATAATTCACCCGGGGATTGACGATTACCACGTAGTACATCTCTCCTGGTGAAGGAGTACCCGAACTAGATCGCATTAAAGGAACCTAGAGAAAAAAAAAAAAAAAAACAGGGAAGAGGAATTTGAGGTATGAATAGACAGTCATTTAAATAAAATCAGCAACCACAGGGAATTTGAATTAAAATGTCGAGATAAGTGCGAAGGCAACTTCCAAATTACGGTTATGATACATATCATAATAAACCATCGCTTCGTCTACAGAAAGATTCAGAACAGCAAGGCGTGATCTGACCTCCAGCTTACTCGGGATACGGACATGATTTTCCCCTGATGTATAAGCTGCAAACAGTACATTCCTAACTCGACATAAAGTAGTTTTCATAATTAATTCTCATAATTAGTGCAACTCATAATAACAAAGAGAATCCAATAAAAGGACACAAATTAAACACGTTCATATATTCACAGTTATAAGTGGAAACACAAAATAACTGAACAGAAATATAGCCTCGAAATTCAGTACATCAAATAAAATAAAACGTTCTAAAATCTACAGCCAAATAGCTCGTTGTTTCACCAACGAAAATGTTAAAAATATACAATATTTTATCAAAAAAATATTTTTTTCTACATTGTTTAATATGCACATTATTTATTTTTTACATTTTCACTCTAGTAAATGAATCATAAATATACTATCCTAAAACTCCTGTATGTTTATTCAGCACGAAACATCTTTTGCAGACCTTTTTAGCCTTTCCTACCCTTACAACAACAACAACAACTAGAGTTTCTAGATATTTGAGTTCAATAAAAAAAAATATTTAATCACTAATTTTCCCCAATCCTTTATAAGCGTCAAAACGCAATAAAACTGGTACAGTTATTAATGAGAATATTTCATGCGTTCGATTCTTGATCTGAGTAACCGTAAAATAAATAATAAACAAATAACACTCGTTTTAGACTGGTATTGAGTTTCAGGGAAAATACAATATTCGCATATATACTACGTTTAAATACATTGTAATGAAGTTTACTTTGTATCTGTATATGGATTACAAATAGTCAAGTTAAAAAGACAGCAGTATAAATCACAAGGTATACATTTCAGACCTACGGAGATAAAACAGGAAAGATAAATGGTTTGATTAACTGATAGCAAGTTACTAAATTAAACTTGTAGCCACTGGCAGCGAGAATTGTTCAGTCGTGAACAATATGCAGGAATAATGTTTTCCTAACGGTACCGTTTGATGGAAATCGAATGAAGTCTTGTTCTGGAGGTATATATATATATATATATATATATATATATATATATATATATATATATATATATATATATATATATATATATGAGTGAGCACATCACCGTGATTCATAAATTACGCATTAAAATATAAATGTCCTTTAATATCTAATTCGCTCTACCTCAGAATTAATACATATTCATATATGTCAACTAAAAATTCCCCTTCAGTTAACATCTATGAAAATATATTAATTCTGAGGTAGAGCGTGTATATACTTATATACATGTGTATATATATACATATATATAAAGAAAAATTCATGGAAAATTATTGTTAAAACAGAAGTATCAAAACAGAAGTAAAGTGTCAATCAAGTTTCCCAATAAAAATCTATAAATAAATGCGGATAGAAAGGAGAAGAGTTATATTTCGAAAACATCCGTTTCTGAAATATAACTTTATTTGCGTATTTTGTGGGCAAAGGGTTTAGAGAACAAATGTTTAAACAAATAACATCACTGTTTTCTACCAAGTAGTTTAATACCTAAGGGTAAATTCATAAGAAGAAATATCTAAATTCTCTGTTAGCATTACTGAGCAGCAGTGGGAATGTCACATGGAAATTAATAAAGCAAATGAAAAATATAAATAAAGTGCTTCTTTCGTGTTCTTACGGTACATGCCATAATGTATGCACATACCTACTAAGGGGAAGGGCGTTTGCTCTCAATAAATTTTCTCTACTCAGTAATGATAAGAATACTTGTTGACCTCCTCAAACGATAGGCCACGCAGTAGTCTTCAAATGGAGTAATAGCCACGGGGGTACAAGACCTTGGGTGTTTCTTGAATGCTAATGTGGAATATGTGGTCAACAGGAAGCACTGTGCTACATAGTATATATTTGAAATATTCTTTTAGTTCAGATATATTATTTCTTGTATGAGAGAGAGAGAGAGAGAGAGAGAGAGAGAGAGAGAGAGAGAGAGAGAGAGAGAGAGAGAGAGAGAAATTAATTTTACAGGTACAAATGAACGGTAAAAAGATTCCACACAAACAGCTGCAGTTAGAACCTAAAAAAAAGGGATGATTAGTGAAAATGATGATTTGAGGGGACAAAATGGATAAAAGAACAGGGTTTACTTCAGGCAAAATCAAAGATTTCAATATAAGTGCCAAAATGCCTTTCTCCTCCCGTTGGCAATGAGAGGCTTCTTACACATAACCTTTCGAGTGCGAGTGAATTCCAAAGACCAAACAGCATAAACCCTCCCTTTGTTGTCCAAAAGACCCCTTACCGCACAGGAGTTTCCTTCATTTATCACAATTTTCAGTCACAACTGGTATTTCCTTCAACAGTGAACATGCTCTCACATAATGCATTCCTTGTTTGTCACATCACACAAAAATTCCTATGTTTTTGTTGAACTTAATTACACGAGGTAATCTCTCTTTGGCAAAAAAAAAAAAAATCTCAAATATGATATCGATTCCTTAGGTAAAAAAGTTCCACTAGTCGGGCATTCTATACCTTGGCAAATAACCCATCACAAAGATAGTCCCTTCATCGGTGAACTTCACATAACACAAGGAATTCTCTTGAATTCTTTTCATTGTGGGTTGTCCCATCACGCAAAGGATTCCCCTATTTGAAAGAATTTCCGATTACTCAAGTTATTTCAACCTCGACCACTTCTCTCTGCTAGCAAACGACACATCCCTTCACCTATGACATTGTTTTCGTTGGTAAATGTCCCATCATACAAGAAACCCCTTAATTGACAAACGTTCCATCACAGAAGAAACCCCCTTAATTGACAAACGTCCCATCAGAGAAGAAAATCCCTTAATTGACGAACGTCCCATCACACAAGAAAATCACTTACTGGCAAACGTCCCATCACACAGTCCCTCAATTGACAAACGTCCCATCACACAAGAAAATACGTTTCATCACTCATTCAAGTCCCTTAATTGACATACGTCCCATCACACAAGAAAATCCTTTAATTAACAAAACGTCCCATCACACAAGAAAATCTCTTAATTGATAAACCTCCCATCACACACAAATATCCCTTAATTGACAAATGTCCCATCACACAAGAAAATACGTCCAATCACACATTCAAGTCCCTTAAATGACATACGTCCCATCACACAAGAAAATCCTTTAATTAACAAAATGTCCCATCACACAAGAAAATCTTTTATTTGATAAAACTCCCATCACACACAAATATCCCTTAATTGACAAACGTTCCATCACACACAAATATCCCTTAACTGGCAAACGTCCCATCACAGAAGAAACCCCCTTAATTGACAAACGTCCCATCACACAAGAAACCCCTTAATTGACAAACGTCCCATCACACAAGAAAATCCCTTAATTGACAAACGTCCCATCACGCACAAATATCCCTTAATTGACAAACGTCCACATTACACAAGAAACTCCCTTCACTGGTAAGCATCCCATCACACAAGAAAATCCCTTAATTGACAAACGTCTCATCACACAAGAAAATCCCTTCATTGCCAATTTCCCGCATTCAACCCATGAAAATCCTTTAACTGGCAAAAGTCCCATTACACCCATACCAAAGTACCCCTAAATACGACAAACGGTCCATCAAGGATTACACAAAGAAATACTTTCAACTGGCAAACGTCCCATTCCACACCAAGAAAAACCTTCCCTTAATTGACAAACGTACCCAATCACGCCACAAAATATCCCCCTTAATTGAAAACAAAACGTCCACATTACACAAGAAATCCCTTCCCACTTGGGGGTAAAGCACCCATCACACAAGGAAAATCCCTAAATTGACAAATTGTATAATCCACACAAGAAAAATCCCTAATTGACAAAGTCTCAGCACACAAGAAAATACCTTAATTGCCAATTTCCCATCACACAGGAAAATCCTTTAACTGGCAAAGTCCCATCACACATACAAGGCCCTTAATTGACAAACGTCCCATCACACAAGAAAATCCCTTAATTGACAAACGTCCCATCACACAAGAAAATCCCTTAATTGACACATGTCCCATCACACAAGAAAATAACTTAAAACGGCAAACGTTCCATCACACAAGATTACCCCTTGACAGACGTTCCATCACA
>NC_087205.1:2090644-2108144 GCF_015104395.2 Macrobrachium nipponense | reverse complement strand
ACAAATAATTAAATTTTTTGTGTATCTGTCTGTCTGACTGTGCGTCTGTCACCGCGCCTGATTGATTTTCCCATGGCTGGCCGAGGCACCTTTGACCCAGAGTGGCGCAAAAAGGGATTTCCCTAAGGTCCTTCAACTAAATGGGATGACTTAACATCATCCTGATGAGATTTATTCCAGGTAGGAGTCTCTCTCTCTCTCTCTCTCTCTAAAACTTCTAAAAACTTTAAATATATATTTATACACATATATTTTGTATAATAATATATATATATATGTATATATATATATATATATATATATATATATATATATATATATATATATATATATATCCATACATGTATTTGTATTTGTGTGTATTCATATAAACATATGTATATATATACATATATATACATATATAGCATTATGTATATATATATATATATATATATATATATATATATATAATATCTATAATTTATATATGTATACATTATGTTTATATGAATACACACACAAATATAAATACATATATGGATATATATATATATATATATATATATATATATATATATATATATATGTAACTGTGCGTGTACGTGTGTCTGTGGGTACTGTGAGGATGCGTAATCGGTGTGCGTTTGTGCGCCTGTTTATTTAATTTAAGAGAAACCAAAATCATCACTGTCAAAAGCTATTACGCACAGGAACGCCAGAGCACACAAAAGAACGCAAACAACCTGCAGTCAATAACACCATCAATAAACGGCCAGTGTCCCGAAGTCAAACATCTTTCCAGGTCCCATTAATTGGAACATAACGGGAATTCCACGAACTTGAAATTAAAAAACGGCAAAAAAAAAAAAAAATAGAAATAGAAAGATGACATAAAAGATAAAAGTTGTAGAAGAGGGGGAGGAGTAGCTGTGGTAAAAAAATAAATAAATACAACTTTTTTGTGTTTATATTTAATGAACGGAGATGAATTAGTAATAAAATAAGAAGAAGAAGAAGAAGAGAAGTAAAAAACGTACGCAATAATCAGTTGTGATCAATTTAGATAATAATAATAATAATAATAATAATAATAATAATAATAATAATAATAATAATAATAATAATAATAATAACAGAGGACTGGCGCAACAAACCAATGCACGGACAATACATGAGACAGACTAAAGAACTAGCCAGCGATGACACATGGCAATGGCTACTGAGGGGAGAGCTAAAGAACGATAGACGGAAATAACATCTCTCCCATATGTAGGAAGTGCAATACGAAAAATGAAACCATAAACCACATAGCAAGTGAATGTCCGGCACTTGCACAGAACCAATATAAAAAGAGGCATGATTCAAAGGCAAAAGCCCTCCACTGGAGCCTGTGCAAGAAATATCAGCTACCTTGCAGTAATAAGTGGTACGAGCACCAACCTGAGGGAGTGATAGAAAACGATCAGGCAAAGATCCTCTGGGACTATGGTATCAGAACAGATAGGGTGGTACGTGCAAACAGACCAGACGTGACGTTGATTGACAAAGTCAAGAAGAAAGTATCACTCATTGATGTCGCAATACCATGGGACACCAGAGTTGAAGAGAAAGAGGGGGAAAAATGGATAAGTATCAAGATCTGAAAATAGAAATAAGAAGGATATGGGATATGCCAGAGGAAATTGTACCCATAATCATAGAAACACGAGGCACGATTCCAAGATCCCTGAAAAGGAATCTAGAAAAACTAGAGGCTGAAGTAGCTCCAGGACTCATGCAGAAGAGTGTGATCCTAGAAACGGTGCACATAGTAAGAAAAGTGATGGACTCCTAAGGAGGCAGGATGCAACCCGGAACCCCACACTATAAATACCACCCAGTCGAAATGGAGGACTGTGATAGAGCAAAAAAAACTAAATAAATAAATAAAAAAATAATAATAGCAATGGCAGAAAGAGAAGGGACCTAGGACCCTACCATTTATCCCACAGTGGGCCCTAGCTAAGACAGTGAGTTTTCGTGTTGCAATTAAATGGGTATTTGAAAGAATGTGTCGTCGTTTACCAGGAAATATGCTCAGCTAAATATTGTTCTAAGGCTGGCATTTCCCTTTAAAAAGTACCTGACTTTTGATAGAAGGTTGCATATCACAATAAAGCTTCAAAACAATTGTTATTTGTTCATTTTCAATGAACTGTCCTACTGTATTTCTTATCAATTCTATTTTTTTGAAGATTCGTTACAATAATCATTCTATTATCCAAATCACGGATTGCCAGTATGTCAACCCCAGTTAACCATGGAAAATGTAATGCCTCTCCTAACTACCATTTTCTATTTCCTTAATCTGGCTGACAGTAGGCTGTTTATTTACAAAAAGCTAAGGTATTCAGAAACAAACCTCAAGTTACAATAAAACCTAAAACTGTTTAATCTCTGGCTCCTCTTGTGATATTGATTGAAAATTCAAAATGGCAACCAATTATCAAAGAAATAATCTATGACGGTTCTAAGCTTTAGCTCCGTATACGATCCTTCATGATTCTAGGCGTTCATGACGAATAATCGATGATTTTAAAGTGCTTGCATATTCAGACCAACCAGATCTAAAAAATAAGAAACCAAGTTCGAGCAACTTTCTCGAAAGACTGTAGGAATTCGCGAGGATTCTTAGGAATGCATATCGTGGTGAAGACACGTTCAAAAAGTCAATCTGGCCTTTGTTCATCGCCATCGGCAGCGTCATCCCAAACGCATCAACGTAACATGAACTGTAAGCTCAGGTCACTTAGGCATACAAATATGGGCCTAGCTGGCGTCATACCCTACTACATCACAGTCATATGAAGCATCCTCAATGAATGTCTAGCACATGCAAATGCACGCCGAGGGGTCAAGACCATCGTTTTAGCTGACCTAACGCGAGTCAGCCGTGCATGCTTTATGCCTGAGTAAATTAAAGTTTTTTTTATCTCTCTCTCAAATATACTTTGCCAGTTACTTGGCTACTTTACTGGCTTCGTGTCGACTTTTACAATTGCCCTGTCTACTTCACTAACCTCCGTCTATTTTCCGGTCTATTCGCCTAATTTACAATCGATATTAGTATTCCTTTCCGCTTGACCTGGCCTAGTTTTCTCTGGCTAGAGTTCACGGTCCGTTTTACCAAGGCTATCCACTTTACCAGCAGCTTTACTTCACTCTATGAGCCCCTGTCTTGTTCCAAAACTAATGTCTGTAAACTGATTTTCCGGCTCGTCTCTGGGCCCCCCTGGATGTCTTCCTCATTCCTTTGCCACCGACGTTCCAGGACCAACAGACACAATAATGCTTTCTTGATGGGCCAACGTTTGCCAAAGATTTTGTTATATGTTGGGCTTTGTACTCAGATTTTTTGTTTGTCAACTTGAGTTCGTCTTAAGTCTCTCTCTCTCTCTCTCTCTCTCTCTCTCTCTCTCTCTCTCTCTCTCTCCTGGACAAACTATTACGAATACCAGGTGCTCCCCGATGCGCAGTCGCAGAGGATTTTTTTATCGATGATTTAACGTAAACTTCCCCCCCCCCTCCCCCCTCCCCCCTCCCCCCACCCTCCAAACCCACCAGCGGCCCTGTTTCTCCTATACCTTCTGCATAGTTTGCGCGCCTAGGGTAAGCAACTTTAAAGGTTTAGCACAGACGTATCGTCGAGACATTGCAGTGGTTTGCAACAAATCTTTTCCCATTATGATACATGTCACAGAGCTAGCAACCTAGAACTCATGCTTAGAAGTTTTCAGTATACCTACTATGGAGTCTGTTTCAAATGAAATTCAAGAAGCCATTTAGGTGACAAATAAAAGTAATCGTAAGGGGAAACTAGAACACGTACTATGGGCGCTCATACTTCAGCCAACGTCGAAGACTTAGGAGCGCATATTTTTATCTACAAGACTCGGTAGTCCATCTCCCGATAAGGTCCCTTCACCCCAACAAAGTCAAGTATATCTTAGTTTAACCAGACCACTGAACGGATTAACAGGTCTCCTAGGGCTGCCCGAAGGATTGGATATTTTTATGTGGCTAGGAACCAATTAGTTACCTAGCAAGGCGACCTACAGCTAATTGTGGGATCCGAACCACATTACATCGAGAAATTAATCTCTAAACACCAGGGACAAATTTCTCCGATTCCACGTTGGCAGAGCGGAGAATGGAACTCCTCCAACGAAGAACTATAAAATGTTATAATCCTATCTTTCCAAAATCTAATCACTTGTTGACAGCGATGGCCCGCCACCTTGGGTAAAACATTTGTAATCCTGGTACAGACTTACAAGCCAAATCGGGAATAATTACCCCAGTAGATGAGGTACTTAAATAACAGAATTATGGATCTGGTACTGAAATAAAGAATAATTTGAAGGAATTTTCATGTCTTAATATGCTGACGTATCTGCTTTTACAAAATAGCAAACGAATGAAATCCTTATGAGACTGGGTTTCAAGCCTCATTACGAACCATTACCGCTCGCATCCAACCGCTAAGCTTAGCAGTTGTTGTTATTACTATTATTTAGATGAAACCTATTCATATGGAACAAGGCCACCAAAGGAACCATAGGCTTGAAATTTAAAAGTTTCCAACGAATATGATGTTCATTAGGAAGAAGTAAGACGAGATAACTGAAAATACAGAAAGAACGGACACCACATTTTAAAAACGGAAATAAATTCATTAATATTTAACAAAATATACTAAAATATAAGGAGAATAGTATAAGGGTAATATTGCATTACACATTCGCTTAAACTACTGAAGAAGTTTCAGTTGCACGACTTCCTCCTCAGGGGGGCTGTTTCACAGTCCAATGGTGTGAGAAACTAAAGTCTTCCTGAACTGAGAGGTTCAACAGCGAGGAGCCACATTTACTGCAAAGTGATGCTGCTGTTCAGCGATTCTGGCTCCTCACGGCAGATAAGAAGGAGATCAGGCATCAATGGTGAATGAGAAAGATCTCTGTTGAAACACAACCTACTAAAAAGTAACAAACAAAGAGATCACCCGCGATGGTCCAAGTTGTAACTACGACTGTTGAGTTGCATATAGAATTCAGGCCAAAGCCCAAGCACTAGAACCTATGAGGTCATTCAGCGCTGAAATAGAAATTGACAGTAAAAAGTTTGAAGGTTGTAACAGGAGGCAAACCTCAAAGCAGTTGCACTATGAATCAAGTGTTAGGTGAGGGTGGAAAGTAAGATGAAGAAAGAATATGAAAGGAGGTACAGTAAAAGGAACGAAATTGCTTGCAGCTAGGGGGGCCGAAGGCACACTGCAAAGAACCTGAGGTAATGCCTACAGTGCACCGCATGAGAACTACTACTTTTAGGATATGAACTTACCACCACGAACCGCTCAACGGTCAACGCTCCTCTTTGATAGGGGCTTGGTACCAGGATGAGCATTAGAACAAACTTTTAAAATAAAACTTAAACGTTAAGACATTAAAGAGGCCATTCATATTCATCGTAAGTTCCTCCAAGTCTGACTCCATCATTACCGTAGCCAAATTAGGAAGCCGGGTAAGGATATTGTCCACAGACCACCTTTGGTTGCTAATTTCATCGTAAGTGTTCCGTTATGCTCTCTGGAGACTGAAGGAAGTTTAGATTTCTAGGACTTTACCTTGTTTTTTATCATCTTTAATCGGTCGGCAATTTAGGGAGTGTGGTTGGCACGTGGGGTCTTTTTACATTTCCTAAATAACTTCCTTGCGTACTTTTGTATGTATGAAGGCGTGAGCATGAGTTGACGCCTTAGAGAACGTATGCAATAAAAATAATTATATTTTAAATGGAAGTTACTTATTCTATATTTGTTTGTCAAATGATAGGTGTAACATCCTGGCTTTTGAACCCCAAAAACTGATAGATTTCAAAATAACAGCATTCGAGATGAGAAACTGTAAATAAAAAAGTACTTGGATTTAAAAAGTACTAGGGTCCAAAAAGTACTAGGATCTAAAAAAAAAAGTACTAGGATTTAAAAAATAAAAGTACTAGGATCTAAAAAAAAGTACTAGGATTTAAAAAATAAAAGTACTAAGATCAAAAAAAAAAAAAGTACTAGGATTTAAAAAATAAAAGTACTAGGATCTAAAAAAAAAGTACTAGGATTAAAAAAATAAAAGTACTAGGATCTAAAAAAAAGTACTAGGATTTAAAAAATAAAAGTACTAGGATCTAAAAAAAAAGTACTTGGATTTAAAAAGCACTAGGATCCAAAAAGTTCTAGGATCTAAAAAAAGTACTAGGATTTAAAAAATAAAAGTACTAGGATCTAAAAAAAAGTACTAGGATTTAAAAAGTAATAGGATCCAAAAAGTACTAGGATCTAAAAAAAAGTACTAGGATTTAAAAAATAAAAGTACTAGGATCTAAAAAAAAGTACTAGGATTTAAAAAATAAAAGTACTAGGATCTAAAAAAAAGTACTAGGATTTAAAAAATAAAAGTACTAGGATCTAAAAAAAGGTACTTGGATTTAAAAAGTACTAGGATCCAAAAAGTACTAGGATCTAAAAAAAGTACTAGGATTTAAAAAATAAAAGTACTAGGATTTAAAAAATAAAAGTACTGGGATCTAAAAAAAAGTACTAGGATCTAAACAAAAAAGTACTAGGATCTAAAAAAGGTACTAGGATCTAAAAAGTACTAGGATCTAAAAACAAAGTAGTACTAGGATCTAAAAAAAGTACTAGGATCTAAAAAAAGTACTAGGATAAAAAAAAAAGTAATAAGATCTAAAAAAAAAGTACTACGACCTAAAAAAAAGAGTACTAGGATCTAAAAAAGTACTAGGATCTAAAAAAAAGTACTAGGATCTAAACAAAAAAGTACTAGGATCTAAAAAAAATACTAGGATCTAAAAAGTACTAGGATCTAAAAACAAAAAAATACTAGGCTCTAAAAAAAATACTAGGATCTAAAAAAAAGTACTAGGATCTACAAAAAAAAGTACTAGGATCTAAAAAAAAAAGTCCTAGGATCTAAAAAAAAAAAGGTCCTAATATCTAAAAAAAAAAAAAAAGTACTAGGATCTAAAATAAGTACTAGGATCTAAAAAAAAAAAAAAGTACTGAGATCTTAAAAAAAAAGTACTAGGATTTAAAGGTGGAGCCGGGGGAAAACCCTGGTCAAACTAACATGTAACGGTTAGAGCTGTTGGGCAGCAAGACTGAAGAAAGGAAACGAAAGTGGAAATAAAAGGCTAAGAAGTGGTTGCAGTTAGTCCCTGCAAAACATCCTTCAGTTATACCTGCAGTATACCACGTGACGTTCACTAACAACACTAACCCCACTTCAAGGGATTTATACAAAGATTTTTTCATATTCTATCAAGTAGAAATTCTGCGAGAACAGAGGTCTCAGGGGATAGTACAGGTACCATAGCATTTTAGTTTTTGCTGCAGAGCTAACCCAGTAGAACAAACAGTAGAAACGGGATATTGCCAGTACGTTAAAGCACAAAACTCCAGCAGTAACAGAACGATTATCATAATAATAATAATAATAATAATAATAATAATAATAATAATAATAATAATAATAATAGTGTGTGTGTGTGTGTGTGTGTGTGTGAGAGAGAGAGAGAGAGAGAGAGAGAGATAGAGAGAGAGAGATCTACTTGTCACTTTTTACCAAATTCGTCCGAGAAGTTAAGAGGGCATTGTGGCTATTACACACACACACACCACACATACATACAATTATATATATATATATATATATATATATAATAATATATATATATATATATACATTACAAATGTCATGATATATATATTATACGTTTAATATATAATATATAATAAATATATATAATATATATATATATATATATATATAATATATATATATATATATACATAAATGTGTGCGTATATTTACACTTACGTGAATGTGTGTATCTTCATAAGTAATAATAATAATAATAATAATAATAATAATAATAATAATAATAATAATAATAATGATAATAATAATAAATAAGCACCATCAAGACCCTTTCCTACCTTTGATAAATACAAATTCCTTTCCTTCAGTCACCTGTAACGAAGAGGCGTGTAATTAACCCCTTCAGGAAACAGGGGAGGAAATAATATAAAATTCCATGTGACACAAATCGGGTTCAGAGGGCGTCTCTCGTCATAAACAGTCTTCCATTGAACTAACGACCCACAATTCTCAACATCATTATCAGAGCCCTATAGCCATCATCATTTTCATTCCCAGCAACTTAATATTACCATCGTCATCACAACCTGTCATCATAAACCATCCCTGTCATCATTTTCACAATACCTCACCATTCCAATACCATTCGCGCTGTCACCATCAGTAACGTTTGATCTTCCTTCTCGTCACCATCAAAAGCCTCATTTCTAAAAAAATTCACAATCGCTGTCATCATAAACCATCCCTATCATCATTTTCATAATACCTCACCATTCCAGTACCATTCGCGCTGTCACTATCTGTAAGGTTCGATCTTCCTTCTCGTCACCATCATATGCCCCATTTCTAAGAAATTCACAATCGCTGTCATCATAAACCATTCCTATCATTATTTTCACAATACTTCACCATTCCAATAGCATTCGCGCTGTCACCATCTGTAAGGTTTGATCTACCTTCTCGTCACCATCAAAAGCCTCATTTCTAAAAAAAATTCACAATTACTGTCATCATAAACCATCCCTATCATCATTTTCATAATACCTCACCATTCCAGTACCATTTGCGCTGTCACTATCAATAAGGTTCGATCTTCCTTCTCGTCACCATCATCAGCCTCATTGCTAAGAACTTCACAATCTCGTGGAAAACAGTGTGGAATGAAAATCCACAATGATATAGAGAACTATCTTACAAAGCAAAATGCAAAAGCAAAGACTTTGGATGGTTTTTACCATATTTTACACGAGTTTATTTTACATAATGATAAAGTTTGCTGTATAATTGTTGGTTTTCATTACACAAATCATGTCCTCATTCCATCATTCTCCAAAATCACCACCAACGATGCCCCTAATCTATTCGACCTTTCAAGTTCCATTCTCCTTAGACTAATCATCAATAAAAAAAAAAGCCAACAACCATCATGGACGCCATCTTCGATATCCTCTGTATTTCCAGCAACCAATTCCCCGTGATCCCCGCAAGGGGAGGGTTCTCAGTTCCGCGAAATCTTGGGAAAAAAAATAGAACGGGTTCCATTCCGGGTAAAATCATGCTGCTGTGGGTGTTCCCCCCCCCTCCCCCCCCCCAAGTATGAGTCAGGCACCGTCTTCATCTTTTCCTCGTCCCTTTCTCGACCAGGGTCGGCAGGTGGGGAGGAGTACCAATATGGCGGCCGGCCTGATGCTGCTGAAGCCGCTGCTTCTGTTGCTGCTGCTGCCGCCGCCGCGCGGTACTGGAGTAGCCTCTGGTCGTGACCTCTTGAGGAATGTCAAAGTCACACTATATATTAGTTTTCTTGCCCTTCCACCCGGCCCCCCCATCCCCCTCCCTCTCCGTCTCCTCCCCGTGCTTCCTCCTTCTCCTCTTGGGTACCGCACTGGACCAAATAGAGCAACGAATTCCCCCTACTATGCTTTCGTTGGTTTTGCAGGACTGTTGTTGCTAGATTAAGCCCACCATGCCCCGGCAAACTGTCTCCTCGTTGTAACTGTTCGATTAAGATTCCTCCGTGCCCGTACGGGGTCTTGCTCTCTGGGGCACCCCGTAGGGAGTTAAAAGTCTATATAGGGCTAACAGGCTACAGCACATATCTCTAGCACCGATGACGTTAGCATTTATATTTCGTTTGACTTTAATTACTCGTATCTTTCGTCGGACTTGCTACTACGCCTGAAAGAAGTTCCAGTCGACACGCTAGTGTGAGTGTCACTCTTCATTATTACAGCTGACTCATGATTGAGTGTCACCGTGGAGAGTGATAGAGTATCCCCCTTAGAGCGATGGACGGGGCATAAAAATATGATCATGGGTCCAAATTTAATGCTGTCAATGGAAAATTAGCGGCCGGTATATTCACCTCCGGCGTTGTACTGCCTCGATCTACGTCGAGGATAAATTATTTGCTAAGGTACTATAAGAGAAAGTCTCGAAGATATTGACGAACAAAAAATTTCGACGATATATACAAATAGAAAATTTCGAAGGAATTTACGACAAGAAAGTTTAAAAGATATAAACAAATAGAAAATAGCGAAGATATTTACGGAATGAAAGTCTTGAAGATATTTCTTAAAGGTCTCGAAGATATTGACGAAATGACAGTCTTGAAGATATTTCCTAAAAGAAATTCTCGAAGATACTTACGAAAAGCAAATCTCGAAGATATCTACGAAAAGAAAGTTTCGAAGATATCTACGAAAAGAAAGTATCGATGATATTTGCGAAAAGAAAAGATTCGAACATATTTACGATTTGGTCTCGAAGACTTTTACGAAAAGAAAGTCTAGGAGATATTTACTAATAGAAAGCCTCGAAGATATTTGCGAAAAAAACTCGAAGATATTTACGAAAAGAAAGTAGCGAAGATATTTACGAAAAGAAAGTAGTGAAGATATTTACGAAAAGAAAGGCTCCAAGATATTTACGAATAAAAATCCTTGAAGCTATTTAGGAATACGAAAACTAGAAGATATTTACGTAAAGACAGTCTAGAATATATTTACGAAAAGAAAGTCTAGAAGATATTTATAGTTACGTAATGAAAGTCTCAAAGAAATTTACGAAAGCAAAGTCTCGAAGACATCTACGAAAAGAAATCTCGGAAATATTTATGTAAAGAAAGCCTCAAATATATATATACGAAAAGAAAGTATCGAAGATATTCACGGAGAGAAAGCCTCAAAGATATATATACGAAAAGAAAGGCTCGGAAGATATTTATGTAAAAAAAGATCTCGAAGACATATACGAAAATAATGTATCAAAGATATTCACGAAAATAAGGTATCGAAAGGTATTTACGAAAAGTAAGTCTTGAATGTAATAACATTCACACACACACCTCATACATTTCTGTGGATGTAAATGTCACTGCATCATGTCATAGCCCTTCTTACATTCCCCTTACCACCGTGAGAGCCTTCTCACACCTTAGGGTTTCCCGGGAAGGAATCACTTCCCTATGACGACCTGTGGCCTAAAATAGCGAATTGCTTGGTTGAATTCAGGAATGGCCGTTTAGTGTTGAATATACTGTTTTTTTGGGGGGGTAATCTCGGTTACACTTTCTTGAACGTATTTGTTTCCAGCTTTCTTTAAATTCAAATAGGTTAAAATTGTTTAAATAGTAATGTAAGTCCAAGCTTAGTTCAATGTTAACGTAAATACTCGGTGAAAATCAAGAAATCCCAAGACCGTCCATATTAAATTAAGTTTCGTTGTACATTGATAATGACTTTACATACTGATTTTTAGTCTTCTATCTTTCGTGCATAATTTGTATCCTATTCCTGACTTCTTGGTTACATAATAGGGACCCCATTCCTGGGAGAATTACTGCTTAGGTCAAAGTCAATGGCCTTTTGTTTTGTCCCAAATAAGAAAATAATGCACTAAGTATTCTTTTTACTTACTTACGCACTAGACGTGAATGTTAAGAATCCTCGTTATCTCAGCTACTTTGATGAAATTTCCGATCCTGGTAACGAATCCTACATTTGTTGTCTAGGTGTGGCTGGTGGGATGCTTATCTTACTACGTACACTGCATTTTCAGATACTCCTAAGTTTTTACTTTTGCTATTATCATCATTTAGTTCAAATACGTGTCTGTTCAAGCGGATATTGCGTCAATGTTTTCACATTGCCAATGAAACCTTGTACAGAATAGAATACACACTGGAAAACTGGAAAAGTGCCATGATACGAACAAATGAATAACTAAGCTTTTCATCTACAAAACCAGATATATTTTGAGATAAAGAAAACCAACACAAGTGCTATTTTCAAACAATTTATTTTTTTTTCATAAATTATTAAAACAAAACCATGTATAAATATTTTTAAGATTAAGAATAATACCCAGCATATTCATAACCTAGGCGTGGTCGAAGTGCCGGTAATGGTGTTATCCAGAAAACGTGTTTTTTATTACTATTTTTTTTTTTATTTCTGAAAAGAATTTTGTAATCTATGGTATGTTTATCCTTCTAAGAAGGGCAGTGAAATCTGTGGTATTCCCATCCTTTAGAAGTTGCCGGTATTTTACCCTTTTACCACGGGCAAATTATCTTTTATTTATACCATTAAAAGAAATAACTAAGCTTTTCATCTACAAAACCAGATATATTTTGAGATAAAGAAAACCAACACAAGTGCTATTTTCAAACAATTTATTTTTTTTTCATAAATTATTAAAACAAAACCATGTATAAATATTTTTAAGATTAAGAATAATACCCAGCATATTCATAACCTAGGCGTGGTCGAAGTGCCGGTAATGGTGTTATCCAGAAAACGTGTTTTTTATTACTATTTTTTTTATTACGACAAACAGATGTCTGGTATGTCCGCAGGTGGGGCTCGAGAAGCGGACATGACTAAGAAGGTCAAGTTTACTCCTGGAAGAGGACAATGACACGTAAGACGGCAGAGGGTTTTTCCTTTACTTTTTGTTTTTTTCTCTTTTTTGAAAGTTTTTTTTTTTTTTTTTTTTTTTTTTTTTTGTTTTTTTTTTTTTTTTTTTTTTTTTTTTGCCTTCGCGCTATTATGTGCTTTCGTCTTCTCCCATTTCTCGTACTGTTTTCTGTACTCTTTATTTGTTCATATTCTATTCCTGACTTTCTCTTCGAATATTTTCCTTGTTTGCTATTCTTTTATGTATAGCTACCCTCTGTTATATCATTATCATTATCCGTGTAACATAGTTTTCCGTTTGTCTTTGCTAACTTTTTTAATACGTTTCCTTGAACATGGTTACGATTGCACATTTAAACTCTCTCTCTCTCTCTCTCTCTCTCTCTCTCTCTCTCTCTCTCTCTCTCTCGTCTCTTCTCCTCTCTCTTCTCTCTCTCTTCTCCTCTCTCTATGAGTATGTAATAGTCACTTTGAGGTCCTGGATTAGTGAAATTCGATGGTCCCCATCTTTTAGATAACAAAATGCATAAAAATAAGGAAATAAGTCCTGAAATCAACTATAAACATAAGCAGAAGTTTCTGATACCCCGAGCATAAAATATATAATAAAGGTTACCGATATGTACATATATATATAATATATATATATATATATATATATATATATATATATATATATAAACATATATGATATATATATACATATATATATATATACATATACTATAATGACATACACACACACACACACACACACACACACATATATATAGTATATATATAATTGATAGTAATATATTCTATATATTAGTATGATAGTATATTATCTATGATAGTATTGTATAATAATATATGATATATCTTATATATATTATATATTAGTCTATATAGTATTGTTATATAGATATATATACATATATATAAATACATATATAGGTATCTATATTATTAGATATTATATATGAATTATATTTATATATATATTCTATATATCTAGATATATAAATAATTATATTTATATAATATATATATAAATATTATACTAATATAATCGATTAAATAATATTACATTATATAATAGGATTACAATATATTTATTCCTTGTATTATATATATTAGATAAATTAATAATAATTATTATTAAATCTATATATATATTCTATATCTATATAAATCTTATATTATATTGCTCTATATATATTAATATTATATAACATTATATCTTATATTATATATATATGTATAATATATAATATAATGTATATTATAATAATATAACATTAATAATTTATATATACTAATAGATAATCTATATAATATATATCTAATTATCTATAATATATATAATATAATATATATATATTTATAATATATCCTTTTGAATGAATTTTCATTACGCAGAAATATGTGAATTTAGTACATATTTTTTTCTGTCACTTACAATAAGAACTCAACTAAGCAGGCGCCGTGCGCTCGCAAAATCAGCCAGCTGGCCAGCTCATTTAGTATTTATGCCTTTACACGTTAATTTTAACGTTTTGTGTAACACTCCTTTCATATCTTAAAACCAGTATCCCCATTCCGTTCAGTCGTGAGCTGGTTCCATCCCAGCCAATGTCTGTTCAAGCTCTACGGACAAGATGAAAAAATATAAGAGTGGATCCACATTTGCCTTTCAGAGGTTAAGCAAAGTAGAAATGATAATGAAAATATTCAGTCGATAATGAAAAGAGTATATGAAAATAAGGATGGCAATGATTCTGAACTAACGGCACGGAAAAGGCAATACTTGCAGAGCTTTTCATTACTGGAAGTGCATCACAAGACGTCTGTCAATATGTCAGCACTCACTTGCCTTACGGTGCACGTCTCCAGTTGACCGCTATTTCGCTCCCAGCGTGCCAGAGTGCAGTGAAGAGTTTATGTTTTTTTTTTATTTTTTTTTTAAATATGGTTAAAGCCTTAGTTTTTTTACTTAATTTGCTTAAAATGTACATAACTATTAAACGCATTTTTCTTTTTATGCAATCGAAATAATTTTGTATTAAATTATTATTTTTTGCAGATAATGCAATTTGCTTGAAATATACACGATTACTAAACTCATTTTTCTCTTTATACAATCGAAATAATTGTATCATCAATTATTATTTTTGCAGATAATGCAATTTGCTTGAAATATACGTACACAATTATTAAACGCATTTTCCTCTTTATAGAATCGAAGTAATTGTATATTAAATTATTTTTTGCAGATATCGCAATTTGCTTGAAATAAACATAATTATTTAACGCATTTTTCTCTCTATACAATCGAAATAATTTTTTATTAAATTATTATTTTTTGCAGATTATGCAATTTGCTTGAAGTATACACGATTATTAAACGCATTTTTCTGTTTATACAATCGAACTAATTGTGTCATAAATTAGTATTTTTTGCAAATAATGCAATTTGCTTGAAATATATACGATTATAAACGCATTTTTCTCCTTATACGATACAAATCATTGTATATTATTATTTTTCAGATAATGCAATATGCTTCAAATATATACGATTATCAAACTTATTTTTCTCTTTATACAATCGAAATAATTGTATATTAATTAAATTATTATTTTTTGCAGATAATGCAATTTGCTTGAAATATACACGATTATTAAACGCATTTTTCTCTTTATACAATCAAAATCATTATATATTAAATTTTTTCCAGAATGCAACTTGCTTGGAATATTAAACGCATTTTTCTCTTTACAATGTAAATAATTGTATATTAAAATATTATTTTTTGCAAATGCTGCTAGAACATGATACAGAGCCAGTGGCGGCCCGCTACAACCAACACCCACAACAGTCGATGCAGATATGAAACAAGACGATCACAGTTTATCCAAACATATATAGCAGTTTTACCCAGCAGCGTCTCACAGCAACAAAATCACATCTCGAAATGCTGAATTTTCTCTGGTCTGTGTGGCGCCGTATTTCTTAGTAACTAACTGTACTACCCAAGGAGTCTGTGTGTCAGTGCTATCTTCAGCTGTGTCTTCTTCTTCTTCTTCTTCTTCGTCTTTTTCTTCTTCTTCTTGTACTTTCATGCAAGAATTTGCACGACTTTACCCGATTTCGTTTCGTCATGTCGTACGCAATCTAATAATGCCATGTTACGTGACTGATAAAACTGACGTTTCTGTTCTCTCTCTCTCTCTCTCTCTCTCTCTCTCTCTCTCTCTCTCTCTCTCTCTCGGTGTACGTTTCTTTTTTCCTCTGGATTTTCTTTTCTTAATACGAATTGCATGAGGAACAAATTGTCAAGTTCCCAGGTAAGTGACAATTTCAGTTCACAGGAATAACTGTTCTAGCTGTAAGTTGCTATAGTTGAATCATCGGTAATTTGAAAAGCATGACCATAGTCAGTAGATTAGGGAATGCTTTTTTTGCAAGCTTTTCATGTATTAGGACTACTTACCCAGAGGTAATCTCTGAAGAAATATATGTCATCGATCTGTGTACGCAAATACTCGCTCAGGGAGTTTGGCAAGTGTTTAACGCGCTTTCCTTATTTTAATTTAATTTATTAATTCAAGTGTCTTAATATACACCCATATTATACATGGGACTAACAATAAATGGCTGAAAGCTTCAACTCAGTTGCATTCCCAGTTTTTTATCATAATCATGCATACTATTTAAAAACTAAATTCATGAGTTCAATCATTATAAAATTATATAACTATGAAGAAAAATTATGAAAATGCTAAGACCAAAAATAGATTTTATCCAAAAATTCTTGCCTAAAAGAATGTGACTGAAGATATAAAAGCATGCGAAAAAGGTTAAAATGGGCATAGTAGAGATGAGGAGAATCAATCTGAGAAGAGAGGAGGATTGAGAGAGACGAGAGGAGAGAGAGATGCGAGAGAGAGAGAGATAGAGAGAGAGAGAGAGAGAGAGAGAGAGAGAATATTTTCGCTCAAAAATCCTTTCCTAAGAGGAAATGACTCAAGAATATGCTTTTATTCCCATTCTTAGCAATTATCTTGGGGTAAGTTTGCCAGTCCCCAAGCCATTCGCCAGGTCGCAGAAACAACAAACCTTAACGGAAAATACCTCTACGATTCCGTTCCCACCCGAGTATTACACCGAGTCTGCTCCCTTTAGTGGTAAGTCAGGTGAGGAGGATACGTGTACACATACATACATACTTTATATAAAAATAAATATATGTCTGTATGTGTGGGTATTCGTATATACATGAACGCTTTGTGGTGTAATCTGCATCAACCGGTTTAGGTTTAGATATAGCTAGGCACGTTTTTGGGATTGTGGTTTTTCCTTTATAAAATGCGAATATAAAACAATCCCTTTGATTTATTATAATTATATATTATATAATATAATCTTATATCTATATATATGTGTTTATAATATATATATATATATTATAAGATATATATTATAATATATATTATACACCACAGTATACGCTTATACATACACACTATATATATATATATATATATATATATATATATATATACTATGATATATATATATGTATATAATAGATATATATATATATATATAATATATATATATATATATATATATATATATAATATATATATAATAAGATATATATATATATATATATATATATATATATATATATATATATATATATATAATATATATATATAGATCCATAAATATAAATTCTAAGGGATCATGATATACACCTTTCTTGATAAAACAAAAGCCACAATCCTAACCGGGAGAGACAAATAAGGAAAAATGCAACCCATCATTCAACAATGAGGGGCAGTAGAACAGACAGGGCGATAATACCACACTCCATTAGCACGGTTCATTGCCGATAA
>NC_087205.1:2078144-2083144 GCF_015104395.2 Macrobrachium nipponense | reverse complement strand
TGCGGCGCCCCCGAGGAGCGTACGTTACCTAATCACGATGATGGTAAATGGCTGTTGTGGTGATGATGGTCATGACGGCCGTGCTTTCAGGGGGTGTCGTAATGTGGTAAACATCCTCCATAACGTTTCCGAGATTAGCACGAAATCGATGAAGGGGCTTCCGAGAGCAATTAGAAAGTTACTGCTGCTATTGCTCTAATAATTGTAATAGTCATAGTATTGCTGGTACTGCTGCTACAGCCAAAGGTGCTGCTGAAGTAGACGTTTTGACGAAAAAGCAGAATAGGGAGTTCGCTCAAGTGTGACTCTAGTTTTTATAGTTTTAAAGAGATTTTGATAATTAGAGATCGTGAAATTCTGTAAAATATGGAGTTCGCTCAATTATGATTCTAGTTTTAAAGAGATTTCGGTAATTAGAGGTCGTAAAAATCAATGCCATTAGCATTATAAATCTATAAGTCATGATGTTGAAATAACGGCCGAGAAATTCAACTAAAAAGACAAAAAATTGAAAACAAAATCACATTAACACTGCTTTCCTTAACTTTGTTACAACAATTTAAAAAAAAAAACTATTCTATTATCCTACAGATAATAGAATAGCTATGTAGGACCATTAATTCAACGTCCTTAATTAGTAAAAAAAAAATATATAAAATTCAATTTTCAACAACGGAAAAACCAAAGAAGAAAATTTAGGTTGTGTTTGGAATGTGATTCCCAAACTTTTTTTGGCCATACCACACCTGATCACCTCTAAAATCCTGATTCCCCGTGCTGTGATATATAAATTCTTATATTCACACGGAGGAAGCCTACAAAGCCATTAATTTGGTTTAAATATGATCGAATTGTCCCCCTTAAAAATCAAGTTATCAGCCCTGGTCAAGTACCAAACTTCAGGGCATGAGCTCATCGAGAAAAATCCTCCTCCTCCTCCTCCTCCTCCTCCTCCTCCTCCGTACTACTATTAGTAGTTAATGTTTGAACGCATTAACACAGCATACAAAAATAAAAATTTCGATAACATCTACTAAAACTCCACTAACACTCACATTACGACTTATTAAGTCTTATTATTATTCCTACACATTACATACCATACATTAGGTTATTATTATAATTATTTTTATTGTTATCATTATACCACGGCATACTAATATAATCCAAATCAATAACAGTGTAGTTTTGAATTAGAAACGGAGAATGATTACCATAATTATAATTTTTTTCCTTCGTTCTTACAGAATTCTAAACATCTCAAAACGGTAACACTTTTATTTCCAGTGCAAAGATCACCTCCAGACAGCAAAGGACCAGGATAAACGCCCTCATAAAAGGGGGAGTTTATATGGACCATGAAAGCAAAACCGAAAGGGTACAATTAAGTGACCTTTCTCGCCATGGTAATCAAATGGCGTGTGAGTTTGTTTCCGTATATTACAGTGGTTCCCAAACTTTTTTGTCCCATGCACCCTTTCACCATATGTCAGAATGCCAACAGCGCCCCCGCCCCTGCCCCCTTTTTCCAGAATTGTTTGCCTCAAAAGTTGTATTCCAAATAATATGCAGCAAAATACCAACACAAACACACAAGATAGCAGAGAGAAAACCCAGGTTGGCCTCTCAGTAGTAGAGACCGATGGAAACTGCGTTTTGTGTGGACCTAGAGCCAGTTTGAGACTGCCAATCTGTGGTCAAAATTCCTCCCCCCCACCCCCGGCCTCCCGAACCTCAGAAATTCACTCGTAGGGATGAATTCCCCCAAAGGTTGAGGACGACTGCTATATGAAGTTCTTTTGTGTGCCAATCATCGGAAAATCATCAGTTAAGATGGCGACAAACTGAATACTTTATCTTATGTTGTACGCGCACGATACCATTTAGAGAGAGAGAGAGAGAATTTCAAACCAAATATTTTCCATATTAAGAGAGTGGGGTCTTATACCATTTACTCCACTTACTCCTTATTCAGAGAGAGACATAATCCCAGTTTAATTACTCTTTAAACGGAGAGAGAGAGAGAGAGAGAGAGAGAAAGAGAAGAGAGAGAGAGGAGAGAGAGAGAGAGAGAGAGAGAGAGAGAGAGAGAATTATAACATTTTTCGTGTTCTTAGGGCTATTGGACTTCTCGTACCCTTTCGTGCCTTCGAAACCGCAAAAGGAAACACCTAACGACCAAATCTACCACGAAGGTAGATCTGCCTTGACATGCGCATGCGTAAAAGAAAGCGTACACACATGTACAGCTTCCCAGATGCGTACACACATAAATATAAACACATTATACATATACACACACATATATGTGTGTGTGTGTGTTGTGTAAATGTAATCTTTTACGCATGCACATGTGTTACACCAACAATATATATATATATATATATATATATATATATATTATATATATATATATATATATATGCAATATAAAAACACCGTATCGTGCTTCCAAGTAATCAGTACAAGGATCCACAGTAATATTCTTGGTTATCAAGAAAAAAATATTTCTACAAATATATTTCTTCTTGATAAACAAGAATATTACTGTGGATCCTGCCACTGATCTATATGTGTATATATATATGTGTGTGTGTATATATATATTATATATATATATATATATATATATATATATATAATATATATAATTTATGACATGCATTATGTATTACATACATTGCTGTGCGTATAACAACAATGATATAATTAATTCATGTTTGTGAGCTCACGAGCACGCTCATTGTTGCATCTAAATTCCCTTATCTTGTGAAAGCATGCCTACTTAATTTATGTAGAAACTACGAATGCGCGCATGCGCAGCTTCATGTGCTCTTTCATGCGTTTGTGCGTTTGTCGCTGTACTGCCCCGCGGCGTGAAGTACCAGGGTACGGCAGCGCTGCTATTGACGAAGTGGCAGAAGGAGCAGGAGCCTGTTGGATATAATGGCGCCTCGGGGGCATTTTGACACCCATTAGAGGTAGGCTCAGGATAATAACACCGTTCGGGTCAGATTAGACCTGCCCTCACGTAAGCCCTCGCATTACAGACGAAAAATCACACGCACAACATGTATGGAATAAATGCAACTGTTTAGAAAGAACCTTCAGTTTGGCTCAAACTGAGTATACAAAACAGGCAGTCATCCTATTAAATACTATTAAAACTCAGTAAGGAAGTATGAACGGTTAGAGGACTTGTGAATCATCGAATTTCTTGTGAGGGAATCTTGATAGATAGGAAAAGGGGGAGAATTGTGTCTTTGCATTATTGGCTGAGATAATAGATAGGTTTCATTCCCTGCAATCGCGTACTTTTAGTAACACAGATTACACTATCCTATCGCTTTCTGTGATACTAATAATTTGTGTCATCTTATCATGGTCCGCTCTGGTCGATTCTAAAAGTAAGAAAAAAAAAAAGTAGGGGGGATGGGAAGAGGAGACGGAAATTACTGATAAGAGGAAGAATAAATGGAAAAACAATTTTTTTTTTAAATTCGCGGTAATTTGAGAATGAAAAATGAAATCTTACATATAAAAATTTAGCTTAAGAGTCTTTACTGAGAGAGAGAGAGAGAGAGAGAGAGAGAGAGAGAGAGAGAGAGAGAGAGAGAGAGAGAGAGAGAGAGAGAGAGAGAAATAAATTTAAGCATTTTCAATATGATGTAAATGATGGGTTACCTACAAATCTTTTCTTCGTGTGATGATATCATATATAAAGATATTTTCTTTCATGCAAAACTTGAAATCCGTTCCTCACGCCTTAGAAAATCTAGCCTTATATGATTTAATCTCATTACTCGAGAAAATCTTTGAAAGCAATAGTTGTTCTTTTTCTTACGGTTGCCAAGACGAACAAAGCATTCTTTTATTGCTGTGATGCGGTGTGACAAAGCTTGTAACCGAAAAAATAAGTTTTTTTTTTTTTTTTAAATTGATGCAAACGGATATAGATAATACTTTCTGCTGAAACTGTTTGGAAATTTAGTAACACACTCTCACAACTGATGTCTTAAACCAGAATTATAAGCGCAAACAAAGATACTTATAAGATCTTGAATTATACTTCCTTTACCAAGAAACTACCGTGCACATAACTGCCATTTATAACAAATATGTCACATTGTTAACACAAGTGTTTCAAGTTTGTAGCAGATTACACAAACAAACGCAAAGCTATGAGGGCATGATAACAAAGCATAAACAACCAGAAACAACCACATATCTGCGTGAAGCCAAACAGATTCCATAAAGTAAAACCGATATTAACGAAAATGAATTCTACTCCAACCCGGGCATATCTACGACGATCTCCGAAAAGGGTAAAGACCTAAACCTGACTCGATTCGTAAATGACTTTACCCAGATGACCTAAGCACAACGGCGCAAGATGCTTGACGCTTCATATCTTGTCTTTTGTGAGAAAGTTATATACTGTCGACAGTGAAGATTTGTTGTATTTGCCCATAGTAAACATTTATCCGAATACTCTTCGTAGAGCAAAACTTCCATTTTCTGCAGCTGGATAGTCGCTCTTTTGTTTATTTCTTTGCTTCTCCTTTATGATATGTGAATATTGACCGGCAATCGCGCTCTTCCTGCCTCTTCAAGCTACGCTAGTAACCAAAACTATATTGTATTCTGATATGAATTAAGTACTTTTAGCAAACAGGATAGTTATCTAAGTAGATTTAAAGGAGAGAGAGAGAGAGAGAGAGAGAGAGAGAGAGAGAGAGAGAGAGAGAGAGAGAGAGAGAGAGAGAGAGAGAGAGAGAGAGAGAGAGAATGATTCAGCAAGATATAATAAATAACTCAGTCAATAAATAAATACATTTTAAGATGAGAAAAGGCTCCACTTGTAGAGTGGCTCTTGGTTACACAAGGGGCGAGTAAAAAAAAAAAAACATGTTTGCTTTCGTCCATCAAGCCTAAATGAAAAAGGCAAAAAAAAAAAAAAAAAAAAAAAAAAGGATAAAAGTACCGTTACTTGGAATGTA
>NC_087205.1:2045644-2073144 GCF_015104395.2 Macrobrachium nipponense | reverse complement strand
TATATATATATATATATATATATATATATATATATATTTTATATACAATCTGTGTATGTATGTATGAATAAAACTTTCAAGGGGACGCGACTGCTCAATATATATATATATATATATATATATATATATATATATATATATATATATATATATATATATATATATATAGAGAGGGAGAGCAAATCCTTTTGACATTGCCAATAAGAAGGGTAATAAAATGCCAGCATTATACAAATAAGAAAACATGACGTATTTTCCTTAATTTTTCTTTTATTTTTTTAATCATCTTATCACATTATTTTATAAATCACAACGTAGCAGCAACCCAATTAAGGCCACGGCATCATAGTCTTGTATCACCGTCTTCATTAGTATCAGAACTACGGTTTTTTTATTCATCTCCATCATTTTATTGATAATTTCACCCAAGTGAAAGCTTCCCTTAGAAGGTAAAGGTCTATTGAAAACTTACACTTTAATAATAATAATAATAATAATAATAATAATAATAATAATAATAATAATAATAATAATAATAATAATAATAATAATAACAGAATTCTCAATAGATGAAATATATACCCTAAAGGGCTTTAAGATACTTGACGTCAACTCGTCTTTCACGCCAGAATCATAATAAATATTTAGGCAGGAGACCTTGAAATAAATGCGTGGGAAATATGCCTGCATCCTTGACTCGTCTTGCAATGCATTTGCAATGCAAAACTCCCTTGGGAGGAAAGGACAGATGAAAGAAGAATGTGGCAAGAGCGGTAATAGCTCTAACCAGTATGAAGCCGCTTAATTAGTTACGATCAGATCGATTTCGAAAAATTCACATACGCGGTCTTTTTTTTTTTTTTTTTTTTATTTCTTTTGACGAAATTATGTTTCCTTGATAAACAGGAGAGAATATTACTTTTCTTATTAGGCCAACTGGAAGGACAGTTTATAGTGAAACAAGCCAATGGCCAACTAAGGTGAAAAATTATTTAATAAAAGATAGATCATTAAAATGAAACGGACTAAAAGGCCGAAGAAGGTTGCACTTCATGTGTAACCCTAAACGACCCCTTTAGGCATATCTTAAAAAAGGTGCATAAAATGAAACGAGAAAAATATAAACTAAACAGCCGGCAAACCAAAAACAACTAAGAAAAGGCAGAGCATAAGCAACAACAGCAACAAAAGAAGCAACAACAGCGGCATGAAGGCAGCAGCAATCATAGCAGAAACGACAACAGATGCGAGGGCTACCTTCATTCCTCAAGGCCACTGTACTTCCTTGATGATATTAGAGTTCAAAAAAGTCTCTCTCTCTCTCTCTCTCTCTCTCTCTCTCTCTCTCTCTCTATCAATTTCAGCCTGAATTATTCTGCAACGCCATGAAATCTCGCAACACAAGGAAGTTGCAATTGTTGCTTTTGTTCATGCAGCATTCCACTTACTACAATCGCTTGTTTTGGATTTCACGCAGGAAACGTGGAAACGTCAGGAAAACTATATATATATATTATATATATATATATATATATATATATATATATATTATATATATATTTATAGATAGATAGATAGATAGATAGATAATAGATAGATAGATAGACTAATAATATATATGTATTAAATAATTATTATTATATATGCCATAAGAGTATATTTATTATTAATTATAAAAGTTATATTCATATGGAAAAACCGAAAATATCATTATTGGGTTAGTGGTAAGTGAAAAATACAACAAAAATAAAGGAAATGAGTAATCAGCAATGATAAATAGAGAAACTCATCCTTAAACCATAACGCAAGAAAAACTAAGGTAAGGGCACATTGGTTTTAAGACGCTCCCGAGTTGCATCAAGTCCAAGTTAATGTAAACGCTGGACGGAGGTTGTACTCTTCAAAACAAAAAGAAGAATAAAAACAAAAAATCTCGGAAGGTCGTTCACATAACAGGGTCACTCCATCTCATGAGAAACTCTCGCACATTACGTTATGTTCCTTTATGCAAAGCCGTGACGTTGATTCTACCAGTGAGCGCTAACGTTCGCGGTGACGTATAAGGTGGGCGGGGCTTGATTCCCTTACCTGGGCCCGACCTTCTCCCAACGTTGCTGGCTCGGCGAGATTTCATTACTACACAGAAAACAGAATTCGAATTTATTCACTACACCTTTTTGTTTAATGAAACTACGTTGGAAACGTGTTTAAAACGCGTCTTGCGTAGCAACGTAGTCGAAATCCATGACGGAGAAAGCTTCGCCTGAGGTCGGCAGACTTGTCATCTTTGGCCGTAGGGGAAACAGCGCACGGCCAATGAGGGAGCCCGGTAGACCCAAGTGCCGGCTCCGCGGGTCTCTTAAACCCGGATGCCACAACCCTGTAACCTCACCAGAGGCATGAGGGCACTCATCAGCCGAAATGAATAAATATTAAATTATTGTTCCAGGAGAAGCAATTAAATGTTTTAGGAGAAAATATATTAAAACTTCTGTTGTCAACCACCTTGACCATATGAGGAAGTAGACCACTTGACAAGTGTCATCCTATTTGCTGTCGGCCAGTAAAGAGAAAAGTTCTAAACAGTATGCATATATATATAGTATATATTATAGTATATATATATATATATATATATATATATATATATATAGTGTGTGTGTGTGTGTGTGTGTGTGTGTGTGTGTGTGTGTAAAAGTTAAAAATTAACTATCAGCGACAGAACAAGACTGCAGAAATTCATAACTTCCGAAAGGGGGGCCGTTTGAGCTAAACCAACTCGCTGTAAGCACTAGACGACCCCGTATTTAGCAGACTGTCCTGGAGGAGAGTATGTGTGTGTATTCCTCCAGGTCTCCTTGACGAATAACTCTCAAGAGCTGCATCCAGGAGGCCTCTAACAAGCAGGCGGTAGTGGTTACTGGAGGAAGGGAGGAAGAAGAGGAGGAGGAGAAGGACGAAGGAGGATGAGGAGAAGGAGGAGGAGAAGGAGGAGGAGGAGGAGGATGAAGAAGAGGAGGAGGTTAAGGGAGAAGAGGAAAGAAGGGAAGGGGGGTGTGAAGGGAGGGAAGGGGGGAAGGTGGCCAAGCTTCATCCAAAAAGCAGCAGCGGCAGCGGCGGTTGCGGCGCCGAGGCATAGTACACTCGTAGAGGTTGAAGTCCCTGATCGTCATTCCAACTCCGGCCGTCAGACGGAGAGGATCCCAAACCTCGACATCCTCCTCTGCACCTACCAGCTTTGGCAAGGTGGGTCCCCAATTGCCATTGTCGCTTGCTTGGGTGCTTCCAGTTCTACTTCTCTACAAACACCCGGTCCATTTTCTCAGATACCGTACAGCTCAGGCATCGCCAGGGTCTCTTAAGTCCCATGCAAAGAATAACATACAATCACGAGTTATAAAAAGTGCCCTGTGTTTTAAATAAATATTGTGATCAAGTGAACGAAATTTTAAACTTGTTATTTATAAGGAACTACATGTAACGTGAGTACTGGCTTTCGTTTATTGCTAGGAGTGGAGTAGTTAAACAAGGGTATTTAGCATCTTTTCACTATTGATTACTCATTTTTAGGTTAGTTTTATACATGGAAAAGCATTAAGGTAGTTTTCACTCGAAAACAAATTAAAACCCAAAGTATCAATTTTTAGTTGTAATGGTTGGTAGGAAGTGACAAGTCTTTAAAAAAATTTATACCAACACGCAGTGGATTGTCAATATCACTCAATATTATTCTATTTTCGGAGCTGAGCCTAAGCGTGCATACACGGTAATTGAGGGCGGCATTAGGATGGCCAGGGCCAACTCGAAACAGGTACACGCACGCACACACATCTTACCTCATCCAAGGTCGTTTTATGAATCTCGTCTCGTCTCTTCATAAACGTCGCATAAAAGTGTGTGATATTACAGGCAATTCTCGTGTTTTCATGTTACATTTTTGTCTCTTTTTCATTTATTTCTTTCATCTTATTTTTGGACACCGGCTAAATTCAGTTTATTTTATTTCCAACGGTGTTTTAAGTTTTTCTTTTAAACTTTAGATGAATCTTTACATCTTCAAATTCATAAGACAAACTTTTGAAATCCCTGCACAATAGCTTATATTGAAAAAAAAAAGTCGCTACAGTGAGAATTAGTTGTCCCAAGGAGACTTCAATGCCTTGAAAGAAATAATCCAACGCCAGACCTACTGGAGATCGTAGCTGGAGCGTGCATATCTCTCCTTATTTTTCCGGATTTCCTTTATGGCAAATCCGTGTCTTACGTGCATATTTACTTTTTATACTACTTTTTTTTGCCATAAATCCTGAAGAATCGTACATATTTCCCAAATTCTTTATCCATGACGCTACAGTTCTTGAAAGATTTTGATTACAAACAAACCAGTTCTCGTAAGGCAAATTATTTCAGAGATTTCTTGTAGTTGCTGGGTGCCTCATTTTTACATAATTATGGTTTATTTGTATCGCTTTCCAATAAGAACTGATTAACTGAGCAACCCCTGTCACGTTTCTTAATCTCCCTTATAAGTATATTTCTAATTTATTATATCTGAAATCAGAAAACACTATGTATAAACCTGCATTAGCCAAGTTCTTTGACTAAAAAGATAAATGAAAGATTTAAGAAGGGAAATACAAGGTTCACTTTTTATTTTTTTTTCCGTATCCGTGGACAGAACGTATAAAAAAAAGGAGAAAAAAAGGACTAAAAAGCAGCTTACTCTAAAGCATGCATCCGCATACTCTAAAAAAAAAGAATAAAAAAAAATTCAAGTTTAAGAGGACGGTGTTCAACCCACAATTTGTCAAGAGCCTTGGTTCCGTGGTACCTCTGGATACTGCGGTTAGGCTCGAGTCTTCCTTTACTGATATAAATCGAGAAAAAAAAAAGAAAAAAAAAACGGAGGAAAGAAAAAATGAGGAGAGTGAGAAATTACCTGAAAGACTTTTCATCCGTGACGGAAGTCGATTTATTCTATTATGGTATTTTAGCTGGTAAGATAAACATTTTATGCTCTCTCTCTCTCTCTCTCTCTCTCTCTCTCTCTCTCTCTCTCTCTCTCTCTCTCTCTCTCTCTCTCTCTCTCTCTCGGGCTTTTCCTGTGAACGTACTCTTAATTGCCAGCAGGAATAAGCCTACGAACTTAAATGCTGGGAAGGAAAAAATATCTGATGTTTTCGAGTTAACCAAAAGAATTAGGCTTAATTGTATTAAAGCGATCCGGCTGGTCCTCCGCTGTAATCATTTCCCTTTAAGACTTGTGGTTTCTCTCTTTCTCACGTTAGCCGAAAGCAGCAGCAGCTCCTCCTCCTCCTCCTCCTGAAGAAGTTATTACTCTTGAATTACAACCAAGTTCTTATTATCTCAAAACAAATGGAAACTGATAATTCGCTGTAAGAAATAAATGGGGATTTGTAGCAAATGATTTCGAATTTTCTCGCCTGCCACTGCAGGAAATCACGTCGGTTCTTAAGCGGTGAGGTGTCCG
Organism: Macrobrachium nipponense; assembly: GCF_015104395.2. Taxonomy (NCBI): domain Eukaryota; kingdom Metazoa; phylum Arthropoda; class Malacostraca; order Decapoda; family Palaemonidae; genus Macrobrachium; species Macrobrachium nipponense. The sequence goes on along the minus strand of NC_087205.1, from coordinate 2,067,653 downwards.
AAGGGAGAGGTTATTGATGGTGATTTACACGGAACGGTTTTGACCGAGTTTAATCGTATTGTGGTGGTTAACGATCCTTTTTCGCAGAAATTTCTCGGGAGAATTGATCGTAGTTCCAGGTGCATTAAACGATTCAGTTTACGTCTATACGCACTGGACCGTTACAAAGAGTCACAAGCTAAATTTGTAAGCATATAGATCGCTGGGGAAAAAGTGACGAGACTTCAAGATACCAAACAGAAAAGAAAAAAAAAATGAAACGCACACACAAGTAGGAACGGAAAAGGACACAACTGAAAAACAAGATGAACATGATCAACGGAAAACAACCATAAACAAATTAGAAGAGCAATCCCGAAAGGAAGGCGAACGAGGAAAAATGTGAGAGGAAAGAAATTCCGAGTCAATTAAAGAAGAAGATTTCTTGGTCATGGAGACTTTTCTAGAGGTTAAGGCCACGCATCTGCTCGCAGAGTTTGTTTGTTCTCTCGTTGGCTCGCTGGCGCGAGCTCCTCTTTCTCGCTGAGCTTTGGGGCGTATATGTTGTGTTCAGGACAACTCCTACTCCTCCTCATTTGTGACTTCAAATTCTTTTTTTGCAGGAGATTTATCCATTTCCAACAATTAAGTCATTCGCTAATTTCTCAGTCAGCCTAATAAATTTTTATGGGCTTTTATCGCCCATCTTCAGAGTAATAACGAATAACATCATCGATTAACTCATTCATTTATCTCATCAAATTTTAAAGAAAATTATTATTTATTCGTTCATTCTTGCTAATATTAAACAGAACTTGTGGCTTCTGAGCGAATCGCTCATTCGTTATCTTCCCAGACATTTAACCAAAACAACTACATCCGGGATATTTCACGAAAGGTTAAAAAGAGGAATTCATCACGGCTTCTTACTTCTTCCACGGCTCCATCGGTAACCACTTCCGCCACGGACGTAAACTAAAACCAGCCGTAATTATTATAGTAATTTATGAGATAAAAATGTAGTTAACTTGGAAAAAACAAATTAGAATTAAAAGTGTAATGTACTAATATGAAGAAAATGAAGTAATTCATATATCAAGAAGTAAAAAAAGAAAAGAAAAGGGAATTTTCCAACAGAAAAAGTAGCCCAGGACACATCATGACTTTAATATTATAGACGTCATCTGTCCCTCAGACATTAGTTTTGAGTTATGCATCCTGTTTTGGTAGAAGAATGATAAACACATTCGCTGGACAAGTCTCCTACATAACTGGAAACTGCTGATTCTAGTGGGGACCCTTGCAGTATAACCACGAAACTTGAATAGTACGATTTTCATCGATAGGAGGTAGTACATAGTGGATCAAGAATGCTGAATTTTCTTTGTACCTGTACAATGTTTGGTGCTTCTTAAATGTAAGAGAGAATCTTACCATTTACAAAAGAAAGTTGAGTTACAATTAATCTTTATTTCTGTGTCTTCACATTACAACTCGACAAAGATTTAGCCATCTATCGAATTATATTTAAACCATGAGATAATGCGAAATCAATGTAGATTGATTGATTGATTGAGAGTTATCTGGCGTCACAAAATCAATGTAGAAAAATAAGTAAAGAATGCTTAAGACTAATGATGAAACCTCGACGTGGCAACTACAAATTCTATAAATACTGGTTTTGAAACCACGTGAAAGGAGGTTGCCTCGCGTTGCACAATAGATTTGGAAATACTTAAGAACGAGGTTCCACATTATTCTTGAATGAATAAAATAACCTTTAAGAGGAACCGTGAAAAAAAGAAAAAAAAGCATTGGCGAATACTCAAGACTTACGAAAAACATTCGCACTATTTCTTCGCTGAAGAAACCACCTAGAAAATACATGCTTAAGAGGGCAGGCAATATACCCATCAACTATCGGGGAGTTGGGTTCGGGGAGGGAAACTGGGAGGTGTGGGGCTGAAGGGTAAATGTCTGGGGGCCGAGAGGAGGGAGCAAGGAGCCTTCCGAAGGGAGAGTCACCAGCGTCCAAGATCAAGGTCGAGGTCTGCTGGCAGGGAGAATCTTCTTTGGTGGTTTCCAACTCCTGCAGGAAAAATGAAGCAAGATAGAATTCTCTTGCTCCTGCAAGGATGATAAATTGATGGCCGTGATTCTCTCTCTCTCTCTCTCTCTCTCTCTCTCTTCTCTCTCTCTCTCTCTCAAAATCATTAAGTGGTTATTTGAGGCGCAGTGAAGAGCAGAATGCTGAACTATTATCCACTGTCTGTAATAATTGTTGTTCAGCAGAACATTGAAAACGAATTTAGATACTCCGGTCGTCCTTACCGCCTTTTCTTCAGACTTGTCCAGCAAAGCTCGAATAATTTCCATGCAAAGCTAAGCATTTATGTGGCCAGTTTTCTTTGCTTTTTAAAAATTAAACTCAAGACTTACTAACTTCGACCAAATAAAAGGTGTAAATTATGACATGCTGAAAATGAAAGTTACATCAAATACGAAATGAAACCCGATAATGATTTAAATGTAAATCTGGAAGCTTGCGAGTCTGTTCAACTTGAGAAATAATTTTGCATAGGAATAATATGATGGTGATGATAATTACGAAAATAAGTGAAGGGATTATTTATGGAATGACGCAGAAAATAGAAAATTCTAAGTGACAATTTTTTTTTTCTCAGGATTCATTCATCCATATCGGCAAAGGGTAACAGGCTATAGGAATAAAAAGATAATAAAATTGGGAAAGACAAGAGCTCCTGTAAACCAGCTGCCAGAGAAGAGAATAGGAAGTGATTAGAAAAGAAATAAAAATGCGAGGAAGAAATGGCCTTGGATTCATCTTTTTTTTCTTTGGATCTCGCCGCGTCTGTTTCTCTGCCCCCTCTTGGCTTGGCTACATATCATGAGCTGCCAGCCAGCACGAGCTAGAAACCTGCGCTGGCATAAGGCCAGCGTAATCCGACGCTAATTGAGTTTCAAGCCAGACGGTCACAGAGTGAACATTTCAAATGTAAAACGTTTTGTTTCAAATTTAAACAGATTTTAAATTTCTAGAGATATAGGCAGGTCAATGTTTACGGGCTGCTCTAGGAGCAAGAGCCCGTGCTAGCATAAGGCCAGCTAAATCTAAAACAAATCGCCAATGATATTGTTACCACTGTTAGGTAAATTTTGCTGCTATAAATGCGATAGCTGAAGGCAGTGACGTCACGTTGTTCTTCGCTTGATTGTCATGCAATCTGGTGGTTTAGCCACGAGTGAAGGAATTTTAACAGCGCAAAGTGACCTGGAATAACTGTAGTAGCGAGAAATAGCAGACTAAACTTTTACCGAATACTCGTATATGAGGCCCCGTGGGAAAGCGGAAATTTTTTTCGAGGCAAATAAAGCAGACTATGAATAAAGGCAATGAACGATACTTGCCGCACGATTTTGTGGTAAGCGTTTTATTTTATTATTATTATTACGAAATAAGGCAAGAGGCCTTGAATTTGCAAAACAAGCTGCCAGATGAAATTATCAATTCCTCTGAATAGACGTGATAACAAAAAAACAGTAAAGACAACAATGTATGCAATTAATTCATTGTCCCCGGAAACGAACACAAAACGTTCGGTGAAGACGCGAAGCAGCTCCACCAATGGCCATGCCAGCGGTTATGTGTTAGCGCGAAAAACTTCTTAAACGGGCTTCGGGTTTCCTTGTGGCCTTCCCGCCATGACGCGATGGTTATAAATAGCCAGGTATACATCGGATGGCGCGAAGAATAACAACCGGACATCGCCGTTATTCCTGTCTTTTCAAAACAATATTGACATATTTATATCTTAGCACATCGGTTTTCACTTCTACGAAGGAGTCACTTATTAACCATAAGTGAAAATGAGTCCTTGTTTTTTCTATCCTTCCAGTCAAGACGACAGCAATTACTCAAATGATTACAATCAACATCACAGCCAAATTAGAATGCGCATTCCGATGCTATATTTCCCCGATATCTGGAAGAAGTGAATGAACAGAATCAGTGAACTACAGCAATCTAACTTTATATGCTCTATTTCATTGTTTCTGTTGAACAACGAATCATTTCCGCTATTAAGAATTAGAGCCTAATGAAACAAGTAAAGGCTTTTTATATAACTAAACAAACATTACATTCTTAGGCTGTTCATTGAAATGTGACAAAGATTTATATTCTTTCATGATGGAAATAAATCGAGGACTTCAGTTCGGCGTCGCTGTGCTCTGACAATCCAAGAGACGGCTAAAAATATCAAGCTAATAAATGACATTACCGATATCGTACTTCAGTTCAACATTGTCGTTCACGGGGCATCTCCACGTTGCAACGAAACTGAATTCCGAGGCTGGAACATCTGGCCTTCACAGAAGTGGCTTTCAATATATAACTTACAGCACTGGACGAAGAAGACCCATCGTTGAAATGTGAGCGTACATAAGTAATAGTTGGAGGTGAACAGCAAACGAGTGACCCATAGAACCTGCTCTCACGCGATACGAGCCGGATGTGCAACCTAGACCAGGCCTTGCTTAGAATAACCTGTTTTGGAAAGATTGTGGCCATTCAGTCTCTTTGTTAGTTGACCAGGCTGTGTCATCCGCGTTGAGTGAGGTTACAAGGGTTTATGCTTCTCCAGTCATGAGCTCCACTGAACATCTTCGATGTGCTTTGACAGGATACTTAACTACCTCAAACTAGAAATGTTTAGGAACATTCACCATACCTTGGGATGTGCTGCTATGAGTCAGTGAGGCGCAAGAAATCCAGAAAAGAGCGAGTGAGTTCTCTCATCCGTTTAGCAGACCCAAACGGTCTGTTTGTGTGGAGGTTAAATGAGGTGCTGCTCGCTTCGTGTTGTCTATCGTCCCATCGATTAGTTCACCCGAGTTTTCTTTATTTTTTTTATATTAGCCTTTTTAGATTGTTGAGCCGAAGTTTCTTTGGCGCAATCGAGTTTTCTGTACAACGTATAATGCCGTATGACCCGCTACCCATAAAACTTTTAGCTACGGCCCGGTGGTGTCCTGTACCACAGCGTTGACAGACGCACGATCAAGGCTAAAGGCAAAAGGGCTGCAATTTGGTATGTTTCATGATTGGAGGGTAGATAATCAACATACCAATTTGCAGCCCTCTAACCTCAGTAGTTTTTAAGATCTGAGGGCGGAGAGAAAAAGTGCGGACGGACAGACAAAGCCATCTCAACGGTTCTCTTTTACAGAAAACCAAAAAGAGAGAGATACGTATATCTTGTTTTATCCACGACCTTGAGAATTTCAGTTTATGTCATGCTAGGGGACTTCACAATAGAACTCTCTGAACTGCTTACGAGGCGATGATGTCATAATTAGCACTGGTATTCAGGTGGGCATCAAGGTCGATGCAGGCGAGGGTAGTAGCTCAGGAAACTCGCACAGAGAGAGAGAGAGAGAGAGAGAGAGAGAGAGAGAGAGAGAGAGAGAGAGAGAGAGTCTTTCCCTATAAATTCCCTCGTAAACCGTCGAAAGGCATAATCATGCAACTTAAAAGATTACCAGAAACAATACCTCTAAAACTCACTTAATAAGAAATATATATATTTTTATATCACAGGAAACAGATCGGAAAAACATCTCAAACATCTTTCGCAGCATAAGGGAAATTCTCTCTCCCTCCTCTCCTCACAGGAAGTTGGAAGATGTTCCAGCCTTCAGAAAGGAACGCACTGCAGAGTCAGATGGTCACATTAATGAAGATACTTCCAAGGTCTCGTCATACTTTTTCACCTGAATAGTTATCAGTTTTTTTCGATGTGTACTGACCGTTACCTAATGAATACAAAGTCAACCCAACACACTCATCAAGACTGATTCTGGAATTAATGGATGTTTGTTTTATAATATACATACATACATACATACATACAAACACCTACATATATAATATATATATATATATATATAATATATAATATATATATATATATATGTTTATATGTACATGTATATATATTATATATATATATATATAATTATTTTAATATATAATATATATATGATATATATAGATCTATATAGATGTATATATATATATATGATATATGATATATAATATCTATATATAATAATACATCTATGTATAAGATATATATATATATATATATATTATATATAGAATATATATACTATATATATCTATATAATAGTAGCTTCTCATTTGCTTATATATTTAATGAACAAAAGTTAAAACTTCTCTCTCTCTCTCTCTCTCTCTCTCTCGCCCTCTCTCCTCTCTCTCTCTCAAAATTATAAACGTTTATGTAAAAAGCAGCCATTCCTTTGCGGTCACGTCAAGCTAGTGTAACAATCAATTTTGCTTTTAACAGAGTCTTTTGTTTTTCTTTCTCAGGATTTTCAGGTTTCAATAGCTGAATTCCTAATTGATATGAATTTTTGCGTTTTCAACACCATTCTTTCCCTTGCGTTCGTTTTGATAATTATGTTTCGGCCCGAGAAATCTCAATTTAAAACAGACTGGTTTAAAGTTTACAATTTAGACTCTTTCTTTCGTTCATGCTCACAATCATTTCTTCTTTACGTTGCTCTTTGAAGACAAATGACTAAGAACACCAAATTGATCTGATCGGAACTTCCGCAACAATTCGGATGAGAAAAACGAGGTTTCGTGGATGGAAAATTACGCGTCATTGGTTCTAACACAATCAAGATAAGACGGAGAAGGTCCTGAGGATAAGACAAAATTGTCAAGACGTTCCACGCTCCAACAGCTCGCCCATCTGCCGTGTTTTGGGTCTGCGTAACATGTTACGTTACAAATTTACGTAAAAAAAACAAAAAAAAAGGAAGATTGTGACAGCTCACTGGTTGGCTGATTCGTTTAGTGAAATCAATTTAGTTTGGCATATTTTTCAACAGTTTCAAACTCTACAACAAATAAAACAAGGATAGTAACAGCATCACAAAAGGTCATCTGCTGGTTGATTATATCAGAAAAAATATCATAGCAGCTGTTTGGTTGGTTAACGTCTTTGCTCAGAAAAAAACTAAAAAGAAATGTGTTAGCTAATTGGCTTGTGATTCGCTGATTAACCAAGAAAGAAAATCGCGGCAGCTTAACGATTGGCCGATTCGTTAACCATATCAATCCAGTCGTTAAATTTTAATATGAATGAATGTGACACAGTGAGCAAAGAGGCAGTACTGTAAGTTCTTCAATTTATCTTTGAGCAACAACTATTTTTATTACTTTTAAATTCGGACAAATACTTATTTGTGTTACAAAAACAATTATATTTATTTTATAACATCACCATCACGAACGACTACTACCACTATCACAATGATTAGCTAAACTTTTCACAACTATTGGAAAAAAGCAGCGTTCCATAGTCGGGTTGTTCTCAGTGGCAACGCTACCATGAGAAATGCACAACTGTTGAAGGTCAGGGGGGCTTCGTGCTAAGTGGTTGTTTCCTGCACCCTTATTGACTCATGGTCCTGGCTAGAAGGATGGTGTTATACCATAAGAATCCTTCTTCCCATTTGTACCCTATGATTCCTCCTCCCCTCTAACCATCTTATCCTCCACCTCCTCTTCCTCAACATCTTTCGCTTTGTTCGATGTGACTCGAAAAGTTTCTCTCTCTATATAAAATCAGTGACTTTTGCGCTTCTTTTTCTTTTGAAAAATGCTGATTTTTTTCTCTGTCCCATCTCCCTCTCTCTCCAGCGGCTAAGTAAAATCTATTCTTATAGCCCAACATCAGCAAGGCTCTTGCACTTATGAACACCTGATTGGAGACTAGTGGATCATACGCCTCCATTTATATTCAAAAGGTACCAGATAGATATCCAGTCGTTTGTGTTTCAGAGATTTTCATACAGTTTTGCGCTGTTTTCTTTAAATAGATTAACACACTGTCAATCTTAGGTACCCATATTACACAAGTAATGAAAGCCTCTGCTTTCCCATCGTTCCACATCAGGCATTCCCACGAAACCTTATGGTCAAAAGGACTTGAGGAAACTGACCGTTCCAATTTTGAAATTTTGGATGTGGGCCTCCCTAACACCCTAATATATATCCCTGTTCTGAATGCAGCAGCGTGAGTAATGAGACTAGTTATATTAGGCCTATGGCTGAAGGAAAATAGGCTTATTTTTGTTCTTTCTTTCTTTCTGCCTGCCCCTCTATGCACCGACACTCGAGTACACCCATTTTCTTTCACTACCTGACTGAGTTATCCATTACGTTCCCGTTACTTTAAGGTTTCTGCGTCAAAGGAAGAGTTCCTAAAAAAGGCCTAACCAACCACAGACTGTAGATGGTAAATTGACAAAGCTGAGACTTCTTCGTCCACCAGCCATTGTCAAGGTGGGGCTATTTTCTTTCCGAGGACAAGTCTGTGGTTAGAGAAAAGATTATTTTTTCCATTGCCCTAATCTACAGGCTGGTGGGCCTATCTTTTAGCCTTAGGCCTAGGACTCTGCTCTTTGACCTGTAATAACTGGCTTTTGGGCAGGTTTAACTGCCTTACATTTTTCTTCTAGGGGTCTCTTTTTTATGGTGGAACAACCAAATCTCAGTTTCTTGAGGGTCAAGTTTCTTGAGGGTCACAGGTTTCACGACTTGGCTTTCTACGAAAACAACAGTTGCAGAAGATATTGCTATGTATGATATGGTTACCTTTAACCTGTAGCGGTTAAACGTAAACCATTTCTTGCAATCGAGCTTGCCAAGCAACTAGTATGCGCAGTAAAGCATCTGGATTACACAGAAAATATACATACACACAGGTATACCCATACACTACCAGGAGGAGAGAAGAGAGAACTTTAAAAAGGTCCATGATATTATGCTAAAGTTCTCCGATCATCCAAAAGTTCAAGTATTCACAAACAGGGCCTTCATGTGTCACTCAAACAAATATTGTGGCCTTCAGGAATGGTGCACAATATCTCGCATCCGTAAATTTTAATCTAAATACTGTTCGTTTTCTGCGAACTATGGTTCAGCCTTGACTATCTTTACTGAAACTTCCAGTAACTTCAAAGGGATGACAACTTCCTAATTTTTGGACCTGTGTGACGTCACAATGTAATACAACTGTCTAATCTTTTAAAGAAATTTTGTCTCTCCAAATATATTACAAATACCGTTTTTGTTGTGTATTAAATAATCAATTCTATGCTATAGTTTTTTGACGAAATTTGCGTCTTCTACGGTTTATTATTCATCCTCCACTTAGGTTGACTGAAAGAAAACAACAAAACAGTAAAATACTATCGAATGGGACAGTAATTGGTCACACGATCATCATTCTATTTTCTGCAAGATGATTTTTTGATGAATTACTTATAGTCATATTCCCTGGATATTCCTGTTTTAATGTCCAAATGCTCAGTATACTGTGCCTCTTATAGATCACTTTCATCTGCTTTAACAAGTTCATTTAAGCTCTACACTGGGGTTGTGTTTTTCGTTTCCCATAATCACCAACGTTTTTTCATCTACCACTGGATGAGAAAAAGTACAAGAAAATTATAACTTCAGACTCGCCTCAAAGCTGAAATCAAAGCAAAACAAACCCTTCTTCCATTAATAAAATTGTTAGATGCTTTTTATTTGTATTAAATACAACGAACTTAATAACGAGTGAAAAATTGTTCAAGTCGGTACTAAAAAGAACTTAGTCTTGACCTTTAACCTGCAATTGAGTAATAGAACAAAATTAAGTACAAAAAAGATAAATCACCACAATAAAGCCTGCCCTCTGTTTAGTCCCCTCAATGGAACGAAATATACAATATGCATATGAGGCATAAAATGAGGTTAAACTGAAGCGGAAAAATTTATTTAGCCGTTTCAATGGGAACCCTCCGACAACTGACCTCTCTCTCATTCAGCTTAACTTATGGCTCCTATGGTAGATGTAGTGCAGTGATGGTTGTGCATTTGAAATTATGAAAAGAGGTCACGTCGTTGGAAAATACTTTAGCCAATGAATAATCAAGTTAGCCATACCAGATATTTATTTCCGAGTGATCCAAATGCCCTTGCGTGATGTTCGTTTCTAGCTTAAGATATTTCCGGGAAACGTGATTTTAAAATGTAAAAAATAGCAGTTTATTTAGCAGAGAGCAAGAAATTGGAATTGTTAAGCTTACAAATATCAATAAATTTAAACATTTCCACATCCTCCTTTGCGAGTATCATCCACGTGTTAATAATGCTAAAATTAGAAGTCTTTTAAACCTAGTGCAAACATACAGATTTATATACTACACCCTTGAAAAAATATGGTTGGATAAATCTTTTGTTCTACATACAGTAAAGCCCTACTCCAAAATCGCCACCATTCTTATAATATCGTTATTAGAGACTTGTAACACTAAAACGATTACAAAGAAGTCAGCGTTAGAGATTAGTAAAAAAATAAAAATGCTCTACATACAAGGAAAACAAAATCACTCTCGCTCTCGTATGCTCCGGTCAGCGGTACAACAACAAGCGAAGCCCCCACCCCGCTATTACGAAGGACAAGGACGCGTTACACTACTCTCACTAGCCAGCCACTCCATTCATCCAGCCGGTACCTAACGAACTCATCCTTGCTAAGGTTACCAGACAGTAAATTAACCCCTTTTGTCCTGTAGTCCCTCCCCCACCATCCCCCTGAACGTATGAAGTGCCATTGTCCGGAAAATTGAGCAATTGGGTTTTCATATTGATATTTCCGGTTGGATTATGCGGTGGGCTCTAGATCTTTCACTTCTGTTAGGGATACGAGACTATTCTGCGGTATGGGACGGCTGGCCGCGTTCTCTTGTCAGTTTAATTGGGGTTATATTTTCCTGTTTGTAATGCTACCTATAAGAGCCGTGTCCTTTTGCCGCGATCTTTTTTCGTTTTATTTTTAAACTACCATACATTTCTGCATATTTTGTATCCCGAATTACGGTTATTTCTTTATGTTCCCATGAACGTATATCTATTAGTTCTCTAGATCCTATTTTCTCTTCACGTATCGGCATACTACTACTACAACTACTACTACTACTAATACTACTACTACAAATAATAATAATAATAATAATAATAATAATAATAATAATAATAATAATAATAATAATAATAAATAATAATAATAATAATAGTTTGTCTTATCATTCATATTAATAGATCGATGGATATTGGTATAAAAATATGGGTTTTATATATCAGCCCCTAAGGGTGAATTTGTCGACGAGAAGAAAATAGACGAATCTTTAGTCGCGTTGTTTCCTATAGAAAGAAAAAGTCTCGTATTTCACCTCCACTTAAAATGTGGGTTTGCTGTAGAAAGGAAAAAAAAGATCCATTATTAGGCCGCGTTGATGTCACTCAGAAAATGCATTTACTTTCGCTGCTTATTTTCTAATGATATGTCGTTTTACTTGTTATTTCCTGTTCTATAAAATACGAAGAGACATGACTTCACTATTGTGTCAGTGTTCTTGAAAGCCGAAACAAGTTAGTTTATCCTAAGGCAAGAAACGACAGATTATATGAACCAAATTTGTAGCCTTGCAAACAAAAGTCCTGTTTAGTAGAGTCTTTCAACCTGCAGAGACAAAACGGTCTTGAATAATCATTTCAGAAAACCAAATTAGTATTTCAAGTGTTGAAAAATATATGAATAAATGCGAGGAAGGTCTGAAGCAGCCGGTTATTTTTTCGTCTTTCCTGTCTTGGCTTCAGTAAGGCACGCACGAACAATTTCAGTTCACTGCATTTGATACTAATTTGTTAAACAATTCAATAACGATGCGCTTTCCTGCAACCAATAAAGCAAAGCGCATCATTATTAAAATTATGTTTAACAAAATGACATCAAACGCAGCGCATAAAGAAGCTAGAAACATAGCAGTAGTTAAAATTTCACATTTGCATAATGGTAATTACTTGTTATAAACAAGAAAACGTTTTGTTGTATCAGTTTTGCAGAATTATCACTCTCAAACATATACACGTTGCAGCAGAGAGTATTTCAATAATTTAAATTTTTCATACACAAATGCAATATATATATATATATATATATATATATATATATATATATCTATATATATTATATAATATATATTTATATATATCTATTATATATATATATATCTATTATATATATCTTATCTATATAATATATATATATGTATATACTAGTATGTGTATATATATTTTATCTATATATATATATCTATTATATTTATTATTAATCTGTGTATTTGCGTGTTACATCAGTTTTGCAGAATTAACACTCTCAAACATAAACACGTTGCAGCAGAGAGCATTTCAATTATTCCAATTATGCATACACATATACATGCATATATACATTATATTATATGTATAAGATACATATATGATATATATATAATATATATATATATATATATATGTAAATATATATATATATATATATATATATATATATATATATACACACATAAATATATCTGTATATGTATAATGCGCGGGTGCACACATGTGTCTGTCTGTCTGTGCCAAACAAATAAATATGGTATTCTACGTCAGTGGCTATTTAACATATTTAATGAAGTACCTTCCTTATTGCGCTCGACAACCTTTTAATTCTAATTTGCACCCTGCTACATGATAAAGTGCGTATGTCAAGTTCGTGCTCATTAAGTCAAGAGGTATAAATGATTTATAAACAAAGTCATAAAAAAGTGAGATGATCATTAAAGGACATGAAAGCAATTTCGTCATAACTCAAACCGAACATTTTTTTTTTTTTCGTTTTTGAATTGGAAACTAAATCTCTTTACGCCCTATACTTGAAACTTTAGGATAAATTCAGGATTTATATCCAGAGACAGAGTTTGTTACCTAATTTTAGTTAGCATAAATTTACATTACCAGCAATAAGAAAATGATAAACAGTCTATGAAAATGTAAACGTATAAATTTCATTTGTTAATATCCTGTTAAAATATTGGCCACTTCACCAGAACATTCATTCAAATTCATTCATGTTACGAGGGTCACTGTATGATATTAGCATAAATATGAAATATTTAAATTTTCTGTCACCCTGTCTACAGGAGTTGATGTCTCTCTCTCTCTCTCTCTCTCTCTCTCTCTTCTCTCTCTCTCTCTCTCTCTCTCTCTCCATATTTTGGTCGTTGTTTAATCTAAAATTAATGCAAAATTAATTTTTTTAATAACCGATGATTAAGTAGAATTCTATGACTGGCAATTGGATTTTTAACCGTTCTAAAAATTCAACGGTGTAGCATATAAATAGCCTATTCTTCTATAAACATGAAAAATTAAAACTATAAATGATAAGCCCTAAAGATAAAATTAAGAAGGAATACTGTGGAAAATAAAAAATGAAATAAATAAAAAAAACTCTAATTTTCAGCCTCACTTGTTAATTCGGGAATGCATGAAAATTACTGAAAGGTTATTCACAAGGGTGAGCAAGTCCAGGAAGGTATTCACTGTTCGAAAGAAGGGAAATGAAAGAGAAATTATATGCCCAGAAATCTACTAATCAAATGAAAGTGGTACTTTGGTAGTTCGTAATTGTAATGAGGCACAAACTGCCAGCTTGTCCACCAGGACACTAACTCGAACACGACGCAAACGTCATGCTCAACAAGGAAAGTACATATGTTAGTTGTAGGATATCATTAGCATACCGTTACAACGGCTCTCTCGGGTTTATTCACATGTCTCCACTCCGGCACCTGCTGCGCCTTACGTCAGGTCCACCCGAATCGCCTCACAACAAGCAAACGCGATCCTAAAGATCCATAAGTGTCGTTTACAGCAAAAGGGAGATAAAACCGGCCTGGACAAAGGCGTCGGTGTTGGCTCCTCCAGGATTCCGAGAGGATAAGCCTCTCAAAGTGATTTTCTTCTTCTTCCGCTCATCTTAAACCATTCTGGGTTCCGACGCTCCCTTGTCATCGTCTTTCAAAGGGTTGTTGTGTTCTGGAAGCTTATTTTTTAGGTGTTGTCTTTGCTGTAGCTGTTTTCGTCCTGTAGTTTTTGTTTAGAAGCTGCCGTTACTCTTTGGATGCTTTTATGATGCTGTCGTTTTTTTTGTATGACGTCAATATTGTTACTGTTAAAGATGCTGTCACTGTGTTTGCAAGAACTCGTTATCATCATTGTTTAGCTGTTGAACGTCTATATTTTGTATCCATTCATTTGCTTTGTTGACATTGTTTGTCTGTTGGTGCTTGCATCCGTTTATCGCGGATCCATTTTGTATCCAGGGTTTGTTGGCAGCTTTTTCTATTCATTTGTTTGTATTTCCTTAACTGTTGTTATTGAATATGCTGTTAGTGTGTTTGTTCATCTACATATAATGCCACCTTGTATTCCCCAGCTTTTGTTTGCCCTTTCCAAGCTGTCATCGTTGACGCAGCTATTCTTTGTTAATGTTTGTTGTTTTCACCACCTATTTTCTGAGCTACATCTTTAATTTTATTATTAGAAAAAAAAAACTCACTTTCATAAGGAACAAGAAACAGGCTGGGTGCCTCAGAAAAGAAAAAAACAACAACATATAAATACTGGAGGGAAGTAAGAGTAAAAACATCGAGGTGAATGCACTGATATGTAGCAAGGTAATAAAAAAGGATCTTATGTGCTTATCCGAGAAGGAGCCTGGCGGAAGAATCCTATTTTTAAGTTCCCGTTTCTTTTTATTGTCAAATTATTTTCTCGACAAAGCAAGGCCTATTCAGCAAAACATCTTAAATAAATTCTTAAGAACTGCATGTTGCAAGAGAGTGCAGTGACCAGCAGAAAAAAACTGCAACAAATATATAAAATGACTTCTGCTCACGGGTAGTGCATAATTCACTCTCCCGTTTAAAACTTGTTTGACTTTCCCTTAAGTATTTATCTTCGATACTTATGCATGCAGCAAGCTGCACCAAGTAAGCATGGTCTTGCTGGGCATTGACCACATGACAAACGTCACAAATGTCACATTCCTTGGCCTTATCTTATCACCAGATGATGCCAGATTCAAGTGATATGCTCGGAGAGATGATTTGTAACGTTCCTTCATATATTATCGCATTATATGCAGAGGGATTGGTCGTCTGCCAGGTTACGTTAGGCTGGAAAAGTTGATCTCTGACTGCAGGGAGAAGAAGAAGGCGAGGAGGAGAAAGAGTTGGAGGAGGAAGAGGAGATAGAGAAAACGAAAAGGAAGAATATTAGAGTGAGCAGTTCCCGGTTTAGGAGACTAGTCTTTGCCTAAGCAGTTGATTCTGCTTATGGAGAGAGAGAGAGAGAGAGAGAGAGAGAGAGAGAGAGAGAGAGAGAGAGAGAGAGGCTGAAGGAATGCACATGCAAAAACTACCCTTAGTATTTAACAGAAGACTTTAATACTTTTATTAACTTCAGAAACAAAAACAACGAAATATAAGAAAATAGATAATTCTTTCGACGAGGTTGTTTCTTGACTTATATCTAAATTTTGGTTAATATAGTTTTACAAAAATATAAGAATATAAAAAAAACATTTGTATAAAGATAGCTCTCATTTGACTAACTGCTTCTTTCATAGCACCGTAATCTATCAAGCTACCGGTTTTTAAGACGTCAGCACTCCTCCCCAATTAAGCAAAGAAATAAAAGGTCAGAGCCCTGAACCTGCTACTGCTATAGAGCCGCAGTGACCTTTTGCGCCCTGACCTCCGCGCCCTGATACCCAGCAGTCGCACTTAGAAATGGCCCCTCTCTACCCCGAAATTATACCAATTACTGTCATATATAAGTAATTGGGACTACGAAATGCCCTCAGGCCAGTTTTAAGAGCATTTCGCGTCGCCATGATATCTTTTATGTTGCTTTCTTTTTTGTTTAATGGAGCATTGTTATTCATATGTAATGAGTAGATAAAACAGATAAAACAAAGTATTTACGAGAGGAAATGGAGGATTATATATTATTCACGGAATAGACCCTGTAAGGTTCACACGGAACTGTAGGCGGCAATTAAGAATGTTGACTTAGTTAATTAATGGAAGGGGTGAGGGCCAATGAAGAGGGCTAGTGACGTCGGCTGTAGGATTTGATCTTTTACTTTCCTAGCGAGGTGAGAACTGTACATTTTTCGACTGGCTGAAGTCGTTTTTACTTTTCAGTATCGTGAGAAAACACTAACAACCAAAAAATTGCCATCAAAGTTACAGTTAGCATTCTTTTTTTTTATCGTTTATATCATAGACAAGAGGCAAGACCAAATTGAAAGTAAGATCTTGCGACACAAGACAAAAACCAAAAACAAAAAAAGAAAATAAAAGGGTGCACAGAAATGGGCACTGAAACCACATTCTTCCATTTTCACTTACACGACCACTCCATTTCCGAATCTCACAGTCAGCAGCATTACAAATCTTAAATGAGACGTGTTTTGACTTTCACTACTCTAGCTTTACACTTATGGGGGGCGGGGGGTGATCATGCCCACAGCCAGGGAGGCCATTAAATCAAGACCAATTCTCATTGCAACAACAGTAATCGCAAGAGATGAGAAAAACTTGCCCCCGGTCCAAGCGCAGCTTCTACACCCTAAACGAGATCGGGTCTGCTACCCGTTTATTGCAGAGTAAGAAACTCCTGGGAAGTTGCTAGGTTGATCTTCCTTGTTGCACAGAGTTCAAACAATACAATAAAAAAAAAGTAGTCGACGTTGTGTCATGATTTGTACGAGAGAAAATATATTGCTGCCACTGAGGGACGACGTCTATGATGGATGGCAAGGAAGGCGACCATCGAGGATGGAAAAGAAAATTCGAGATCATTTTCAATAGATCGAATCTATCATTTTTATATATTGCGATCATTTTCTCACTCCCTCAGACCCCACCCCGACTACCCCCTCTTTTTTTTTTTTTTTTTATTGGGTTACTCAACCCGGATACAGATACCATTAAGTTAGCATTTTGCTACATTTATCCATCCATTCTGGCCACTTTGGGACATGTAGCGTGTTCTTTGACTGAAGGATGTAATACTAAAAAAAAGCAAAGGATGTTTGCTGCTGCTGATAGACGAAAGCCAAATTCCAGTCAGCTCAAGTTCCTACTTTCAAAACGGAAAACGGAGTCTAAGAATACGAGTTTATAAATATTTGACAAAAACAATGAGTGAAATAGAAATAAGAAGGAAATACGAGAAGTAAAGTGCATAAAAAGGGAGTAGTAGTAGTTTATAAATATCTGACAAAAACAATGAGTCTGAAATGGAAATAAGAAGGAAATACGAGAAGTAAAGTGTATTAGAAGGGCGTAGTTGGAAGATTTTGAAAGGAATAATCAAAGTTATGAGCAAAGTAGGTAAAGCAAAGTTAAAAAGGATGAAACAAAAAATATATGGCAAGCAGGCATAATATAAGGGATACGAAAAACAGACAAAACGAAGAAATACCAAGAATGACGTGGAGAATGGGTAACAAACAGAAGAACGAAGATGAACAGGTAAAGAATCATGTCGTGGGAAGAAGGGTAGGGAAACTTGCGACTGAAAACTTTGAATAAAAGAAATATATAAAAAGATTGAAGGCTGAGGGAAGTACGGCATAACTGTGGTTTGCGTTGTGTGTAACAGGGTTGAGAGAGAGAGAGAGAGAGAGAGAGAGAGAGAGAGAGAGAGACTCTAGGGCAGTATCGTAGCATTCGAAGACGTTCGAAGACAGAACGGAAAGGGCATTACACTTCCCTCCTCCTCCTCCTCCTCCTCCTCCTCCTCCTCTCAACCTACCCCTCCAGCCAACACCCTCAGGCAACGCAACCAAAAGAGTGACCTCCCCCCACCCACCACCATCCGCTTAACCGACTCCTGCACTTATTTACTTTAATACACTTCTGAAACTATTTTTTTTTTACCGTAATCCATTTAAACAGGTTAAATTAAACCGAAACACTATAAGAATATATTCCATAGAAGCCATTTTTTCTTATCCATCATAATAATAATAATTATTATCTATTTCCAAGAAAAACTTGGACATTGCTTTACAATTCGCTCTTGACGCTGATGAAAAGTAATAAAAATAAAGTTGAATCGTGATTACGTACTTCCAAGTGAATGGAATAAATTCTAATGAACATTTTGGAGCATGTGTATTTCAGCCTAGTTGTCGACAAATGCTTGCAATAAGGTCTTTTAGTCAGAATTAATCAATGGTGACAGGAGAGAGAGAGAGAGAAAACTTATCGAAATATTAAATAAAGGAAAAAATCGACTCGCAAGCAAAATCACAGTTATATCATCCACCCTCATTTTATAACCCCTAATATCTAGCATGTACAACTGATCCTCATTTCATGAACCCTGATATCAAGCATACACTTCTGACACAGTAAACACGCATCATCTACGACGGGCATGTCATTAAGGAGTATTGTAGCGAATCGGTCTATTAAGCTGTTAACTATGTGAATACCGTTACGTCTTTTATTCCGTTTCTTGCCTTTCCAAATACGATACCGATCTCATTTCCGACCTTAGACATCTCTGTAAAAAAGTTTTGTTCTCTTGTGATCCGAGAGGAAACGGATGAGAAAATGAGATGAGAATTGCTTTAGTAAATCAAGTCTCTCTCTCTCTCTCTCTCTCTCTCTCTCTCTCTCTCCGAAACTAGCCGTTGTTGTGTCATTGAATATTAAATCAGTTATTCAGTCTCCGAATGATAATTCCAGTCTTATTAAAATCTAATTAAGGTTTTCCATTATAGGATCATCTGGCTGTGGTCCATTTTTTTCAGGCAAATTAATATTGATTTTATTGATGTGCTTACAAAGTGGTCTAAAACTTTACAATTCATCACCATATCATTCTGTTCCCCCAAGGATATTTATTTCTTGTATTGGGGATTTCCCTCTGTAAGTTCTGGTAGCACATCGGTTGCGCTACTCCGATTTAAGCAGATTATATGCCAAATAATATTAGATTTTCAGGCATACATGTTCCGCTGCATATATTCTTTTACATGCATGGATGCATGAGAAGAGAGAGAGAGAGAGAGAGAGAGAGAGAGAGAGAGAGAGAGAGAGAGTAATCAGTGTGAGTTAACCGGTATCAAACGCGACTTGCTTTCATTCTTAAACACGTTCCCATAGCAGCCTGTGGTCAGGATGGGGACGAATGCAACGTAAAACTACTCAAATAATAGAGAAAGCGTTACGTTACGTTACGTTCGTGGCGAAACACCCGGTTAACTTTATCCTTCAATTTCAAAAAATGCATAACGAAAAATGGAAATAGCGAAATATTTGGCCTTGAGTATTTTCTAAACAATGATAGGTTAGGATATGATGTGTACTCGATGTGCTTCAGAAAATAACTTAAGCGTGTCTGATATTTCATAATCATTGCTTTTTGATAATTTTAAATCTCATACACATACATATTTATTTATTTATTTATTTATTTATTCATTTATTTATTTATTTATATGTGTGCGCGTGCTCGCCCGTGTGTGTGAGTGTGTAACTATATCATAATTACTCATTGGCTTTAAAAATGTTGTGAATTTTACATTAAAAACAAAGAGGATATTGTTTTACAACCCAGAGTTGTAAGATATTACCTCTATGAAAAAGTTCGGCCTGTTTGATGATTGCTAATAAACTCGACTAAAAAAAATTAAAAAAAACTTACCATCCTTCGCTCTTTACTCAGACGTCCGGACATTTACCTATTTCTATTTCAACAAAAGAGAAGGCGAAAAGCAAGCGCGTATTGAACGGACATTGACCCTTAAATTTTCCTCATTAAGTAGAAAAAAAAATAAATAAATAAAATGAAATAAACATACAAAATACTGCTATACTGGAGAACAACAGCTTGTAATTATGTCATCGGCACACTGCCTAAAATGTGGAACAAGGCCCGGAGCGGGAAATATGAACTGGGACTCCCTCCCCCCACTAAACCACCCCCTTACCATTCAGCCTCTCCTACTTTCCCCTCCCCCTTCCCTTCGTTTCCCCCATCTACTTACTGTTCCCCCTCCTGTTACTATCCAATCCTCCCCCCCAGCAACTCGTACCCCTCACATAATCCACAGGCCTCAACCCAATGCCCTCTTATCCCCTCCCCCCAACACCACCAACCTGAGCCTCATCCTCATATTCCTTTAACAACTCCCCCTTAACCCATCCCCTACCCCATCCAATGGTCAGTGCTGGAAAATACGTGTAAGGGGAAGTGGGAGTGGGGAAGGTGTGGAATGGTGCAAGAGACCCCACCAACACTTCCGCTCTCGTTTTACGCACCATTTTTCACACGAAAAATTGAATTTCGCTCAAAGGTTCCGACGGGTGATGGTGGAGAGGTTGAGGGGTGGGGGGGGGGGGGGGGGCGAGTGTAGGTAGGATATGCCGTGTGGCTCACAGTTGGTTTATTTTGAAATTATTGCAGCAGTGATAAATATCAAAGTGATATATGAAAACATACGAAAATATGCGGACTTAAATATATTGACTGTTATGGGACAATATAAATATATATATTTATATATGTGTGTGTTTAGGAGAGAGAGAGAGAGAGAGAGAGAGAGAGAGAGAGAGCAGTGCAAAATGCTAAAAAAAAATCAAAAAATCCCCATGCATAATCATAAGAGACCAAGCGGCTATCTAGGACGATCAAAAAAAAAAAAAAAAAAAAAAAAAAAAAAAACATACAATGAAAGGAACTGGAAGTAGTAGTAACCAGGCGGGTGTTGTAGTACACACCAAATCCCTAATGGCGATGCTTCAAGTTCGCAAGAATGCCAAAGCGCTTTAAGATAATATTAGGGTCAAGTGATGGTGAAACTCGAGAAACACGAAGAAAGCAGCCGGCGCTACGAGCTATACTTAACCTATTAAAGGTGTGAGCAGGTCATGGTAGGGGGTGACTCGAACTTGAGCGGTACCGACCGGCACCACCAACCAAGAAAACAGAGAGAGAGAGAGAGAGAGAGAAAATTCGTTTCAGTCGCTAATTGCTTTTCCACGCAGGTGTCAAAGTGCGCGTTAGGCTGATGGAAATTGAGGCCTTTTAGTAAGGACTTACCTGTAGGTAGCAGAGTCAAGTTCCTGTAGTCATAGAAAACGAGAATTCAATTTGTAAGTCTAGCGAACGGTGACATCTACTTAATAGAACTCATTGTGTTTTATGCCATTTCTTAGCTACTGTTGAAGGTTTCTTTCTGCGTTTGCTTTTTTTTCCTTTATCTTTATTTTAATCCGTTTTTAGTCTAATTCCTTGTTCTTCTATTATCCGGTTTGTTTGATTTGGAACCGGACAAGTCTATTATTTTTGAGGTTTGCTTTTTAGATTAATAAGACTAATGATAATATAAAAGGAATCCTTCCTTTAAACAAATTATAAAATATAGATAAAGGAATAATAAGACACAAGGAAAATCAAACGATGACCGAGATGAAGTCGTTCAGAAATGTAAACAGTCGCCTTATCATTGTATCTTCATGGTAATTGTTGTCGCTATGCTCTTATCTGTCTTGATAATTCCGTCATTGTTGTCGTCCCGTCCCTAATTTGCCGCTTAATTTGTCGTGTGGGTGATAACAGCTATTGTGGCAAGATTTTTGTTTGTCTTCCTCTGACGCTTAAGTTTTGCTTTGTGGTTTTTTTTTTCGTTCCTTGATTTTCTTTTTCATTTATTTTCCATTTATTGAATTAGTTCCATATGATTATGTTCCATATTTGAATTCTTTTCCGCGTGTGTCTTTTCCCTATTATTTTCAATTTTCTATTACATTTTTGCTTTCCCTCTTTACTTATTTTTTTTTATTTTTTTTTTTTTGGAGAGCGATATTCGGTTGCTTCTCACCCGACCTCTTGTATTAAATCAAAGGAAAAATACTGACTCTTCGAGGAATCCCAGTAGGAGAATTTTCCTTCAATTGGTTTTGGTCATTTTGAAATATAGTAGAAACTCAAATTATCCCCAATATATTC
>NC_087205.1:2008144-2040644 GCF_015104395.2 Macrobrachium nipponense | reverse complement strand
TGGCTTCTGCATATATAATATATATAACTGGTATCACGGCAATGAAGGCCACTGACGTCCAATAAAGGTAAAAAAAAAAAGAATAAAACGTTACGTTTTTCCGTACTAAATTTGTCTCTCTCACACCTTTTAAGAATACTGAAATCGCCCAATATCTAACGTTTTTGCAACTTTTTAGATAATGCAAACCTAATACAGAAACTATATGAGACCAGGAGAGAGAGAGAGAGAGAGAGAGAGAGAGAGAGAGAGAGAGAGAGAGAGAGAGAGAGAGAGAAAACATCCTTTCATATCAAAGCTCCATTACACACACGCATCATAATGACACAGGAAAACAAGACCTAAATGAAATGAGGAACTTTGATAGCTGAAGACAGGCAGAGAGAGAGAGAGAGAGAGAGAGAGAGAGAGAGAGAGAGAGAGGCACATTTTCTTCTAAGGGTCAATTTATCTCGCTCCGGGGTGCATATTACCTGGGAGGATTTGAAGGAAAATATGTGAATGGGGGCGAAGGGAAATATATCCAAGAAGAATAAGGTATTGTTCGAGAGGGACATATCCCTCGGGGTAACCCCTTTTGTATCCTTACATCCTTTTGCCAGGAGATCAAAGGCACAGATAAATGACTCAGGCTCTCCTTGTGATTTCAACGCGTGATCTGGTTTTTTGCCATTATCAGTAAAAAATGTGAACTTTCCGAAATGCATTGTCTGAATATGTATGAAAAAAATCACTTTTTTCTTATCTGCAATGTTTGAAAATTATATTTAAAATGCTTGTGTATGTGTATATATATATTATAAATCATCCCTTGTAGATTATGTGTATAAAGTATTTTGGTGGGGTATACATCCCCCCTGATGACTCTTTATACTTTGAATAATCTCTGTTTAGATCGTTAAACTCCAATGTTTTTGGTTGTCCTAAGGTTTTTGTATATATATGTATACACCCACACATACGTTTACATACATACATTCACTTCCAATCAAGTTACTTATAAACAAGCAAATACGTTTAAAAAGAATTCATACACAACTCTTGTACGCCCACGCGCTGGCGCCCCTATTGCATGCACAAGAGCTTTCCAAGTTTTTGCCTGCCAGTGACACAGGCAGGCACTTGCGGTCGGGTTAATAGGTCTTGAGGGATGTTGCTTTCCTGTGCTGCCGAAACTTGTGAAAACAATTCTAATAGTTTTTGTCTTTGTTAATTCCCCTGTCATTTTTCTTCTGAATGGAGGGAAACCGCTGCTGTATATTTTACCTCGGTTCTCAATTCTAAACGTTTTCAGTGGAGAGAGAGAGAGAGAGAGAGAGAGAGAGAAAGAGAGAGAATCATATTAGCTTCTTTTAGCAATTTACCAATTCTAACATAGCGTGACCTCGGCGTTTGCAATGCCAAATAACTATTTCACTTTGTAGATGCAATGTCCAAAGTTCATATTTGCTACTGACAGAAATAGCTCTGTATTGATCTTACTGCAATGTTCGTTACTTTTATCAATCTGTAACCCTTTGTATTTACTATGTGAGGTTTGGGGGAGGGGTCGGTGGGCAGATGAGGTGGGTTATGGAGGTGGGTGGGTTGCGGTTAAAGATTTCGAAGATTTTAATGAGCGAGGGAATGTACTGACTGTTGGTGTCTTGGTATTCCATCGTGACCTATCGTGTGTTCGAGGTACATAATGCTTGGAGGTATTTTCTGGCTTCACAG
Organism: Macrobrachium nipponense; assembly: GCF_015104395.2. Lineage (NCBI taxonomy): Eukaryota > Metazoa > Arthropoda > Malacostraca > Decapoda > Palaemonidae > Macrobrachium > Macrobrachium nipponense. The sequence continues at coordinate 2,038,928 of NC_087205.1, read as the reverse complement.
TAACACTTTGAATGTATTTAGCTAAGAAATGTCAGAGTGTATTTCCTCCTAATCAGTCAAATGATTCATTTGACTTAATAAAAGTGCTTCTCCAAATCAGTCAAATGATTCATTTTACTTAATAAAAGTACTTCTCCAAATCAGTCAAATGGTTAATTTTACTTAATAAAAGTACTTCTCCAAATCAGTCAAATGGTTCATTTTGCTTAATAAAAGTACTTCTCCAAATCAGTCAAATGATTCATTTTACTTAATAAAAGTACTTCTCCAAATCAGTCAAACGGTTAATTTTACTTAATAAAAGTACTTCTCCAAATCAGCCAAATGGTTCATTTTACTTAATAAAAGTACTTCTCCAAATCAGTCAAATGGTTCATTTTACTTAATAAATGTACTTCTTCAAATCAATCAAATGATTCATTTTATTTAATAAAAGTATTTCTCCAATTCAGTCAATTGGTTCACTTTACTTAATAAAAGTACTTCTCCAAATCAGTCAAATGGTTCATTTTACTTAATAAATGTACCTCTCCAAATCAGTCAAATGATTCATTTTAATTAATAAAAGTACTTCGGGCAATTGACTTAATTATTAAAAAGATCAATTTCTTTGAACGAAAATCAGTATCAATTTCTCTTGAGAAGTCTTTAGCATAAATGAATATCTATTAACACAAATTTGGACACAGATACGACCTTCTGCGTTCCCTTCAAGCATGACCCTTCATTGCGATGTAGCAAACGAAGCTTCACCGAACGTGCATGTCGTCGCTTCCTCTTCCTCTGGCCCATGTGAGGTCACATTATCCGTGATGTCATATTCCAAGCGAAAGACCCTGAACTTCTGACCTTCTTACACAGCTAATTTCTATCATGGCCAGAACTCCTATGAGCTCGGCTCCATAATTGTCTGTTTGTGAACGTTGTTACTAATTTAAGTTAGGTTTTTTATTTATTTATTTATTTATTTTTGAGGTAGTGAATTCACCTATTCTTGTCACTTATACTCTTGAAATTTATTTCGGTAAACCCGAGCCAAAATCAAGGAAATTCGTGTCATTAAAAAAATGAACTTTTTTAAAAACCAGTATGTGTCATCTATTGTTAAAGCACTTCATAAACAACTTTAAAAAAAAAAATTTTAGTTTTTATTTGTTTTACGTCATTCTTCAGTAACACTGTGTCATGCGCTCGAGGAAATCTTTTTTTTTTTTTTTTTTTTTTTTTTTTTCCCCAGCGTCACACATATTTTGCGTTGGGTTAGGTCATAATACAGAGTAGGAAAGTAGGATTTTCCTTATCCGAAATCATCTCATTCTTCAAGAATTTTACGAGAACTTTTTCTTTGTAGTATTTAGATTGCTTGTGACTGAAACAGATTCATTTCTGTCAATATATCCTTTCTTCCCTCCACCAGCTAAGTAATCAATTAATTATTTATCTCTACAGTTACATGAATTTATCACTAATGAAAGATTAAAGAATGACGAGTGTGAGGAAGCAAGGAAGAATGCAAGAATTAGGAAGAATCAAGAGAGTAGGAAAGAATGAGGAGGAGGAGAAGCAAGGGAGACTGAAGAAGAAGGATCAATGAACAGAAGGAAGGAATAAGAAGCAGGAGTAGAGGAAAAAAGCAAAGGAGAATTAAAACAAAAGAGTAATGAAAAAACGAAGTAGAAATCAAACAATAAGTGAAAAATAGGGAAGAAGAAGGGAAGGGGATATGGTGATATACAGGAGAGGAGGGGAAGGGGAGGCAGTTCGGGTACTTGGGCAGACCAGGATGTGCCCGAGACTCAGATGGGGTTCTTAGGGGGGGAGGGGGGTAGTAGAGGTTGGGGGGGAGAGAGGGTGTTGAGAATGGGAAGGGAGGGTTCAATTTGTGTTTGTTAAACCCTTTCGCTATTACCACTCCCTAACCTGACTCGGTCACATGCTGGATGTAATCGGGAGAGACCAACATGCATTCGAGTATATAATATTTCTAGGACGTTCAGTCTGGGGCTATGAACTCAAGTCGCCAGAGTTCAATAAAGCCGAACAAAATGTATTAAGATATACGACGGTTTGTTTCTGGAAATATTACTCATTCATTCATTTCAAAATCAATACTGCTGATAACATATTATTCCTAAATACATGAGGAATGTTAAAGATGTTATTGATTTAGTTTCTTGATACCTAGAGTTCATAACACCGAAACAAACTACGCTATGACACAGATACAGATATATATATATATATATATATATATATATATATATATATATATATATATATATATATATATATATAGATACATATATAAAAGTATATGTATACAAATGCACATGCATATATATATATATATATATATATATATATATATATATATATATATAATTATATGTACACAAATGTACATATACTATATATATATATTTATATATGCATGCATGTATATATATATATATATATATATATATATATATATATATATATATATATATATATATATAAATATACTGTATAAGTATATATACACATTTATTTTTATAAATATATACAAGATATATATAATAGTACATGTGTGTTACTCATGTGTGTGATTTTTTTTTTACAAAGAATACCCAAACTTTTAAAGATCCGGAAACTTTTTCATAACCTTTTTTTTTCTGAGAAATCCATAAAGGTCACTGAACCTTCTTTCCTGCAATATCACGGTACGCAATTTCCAATCACGTGACCTGCGGTAATGGTGGAAAAAAATGTAGGATAAAAAATAATTTTTTCTTCGAAATCTGAGAAGACTTCCAGATATGCCACACAATATCGTCCAGCTATCCGGTTATGGTTTTTATGAGAGAGAGAGAGAGAGAGAGAGAGAGAGAGAGAGACCTTACCTTACCTTACAGACCTTACATCTTGTTCGGGTTGCCCCAGGTCCCTCAGTGTGAGGCACCTCTAATGTCTACCAGAGAGTTGCTAGTACATCTTCCGGTATATTTTGCATCTTCCAATCTTGGATGGTCTGGGATGCAGTTTAGATATTTGTCGAGCTTATTCTTAAACACATTCACGCTCACTCCTGATATATTCCTCAGATGAGCTGGCAACGCATTGAATAGACGCTGCATTACCGATGCTGGTGCGTAGTGGATTAATGTCCTGTGTGCTTTCTTATTTTTCCTGGTATATTTTTGGGCACTATTAATCTACCTCTGCTTGCCTTTCTCTGATATTTTTAGTTCCATGATATTTTCTGCTATTCCTTCTATCTGTTTCCATGCCTGAATTATCATGTAGCGTTTCTCTTCTCCTTTCCAGACTATATAATTTTAAGAATTGTAGTCTTTCCCAGTAGTCTAGGTCCTTAACTTCTTCTATTCTAGCTGTAAAGGACCTTTGTACACTCTCTATTTGTGCAATATCCTTTTGATAGTGTGGGTACCATATCATATTGCAATATTCAAGTGGACTACGAACATATGTTTTATAAAGCATAATCATGTGTTCAGCTTTTCTTGTTTTGAAGTGCCGTAACAACATTCCCATTTTTGCTTTACATTTTGCCAACAGAGTTGCTATTTGATCATTGCATAACATGTTCCTATTCATCATCACACCAAGGTCTTTAACTGCTTCCTTATTTGTGATGGTCTCATTATTAGGTCCCTTATATGCATATAGCTTTCTTTCTCTGTCTCCATAATTTATTGATTCAAATTTATCAGAGTTAAATACCATCCTATTTACCTCTGCCCAATCATATACTTTGTTAAGGTCTCTTTGTAGAGCGTTCCTATCTTCATCACAAGTAATTTCTCTACTTATTCTTGTGTCATCTGCGAAACTACTCACTACCGAATCCTTAACATTATTGTCTATGTCTTCAATCATAATAACAAACAGTATTGCAGCTAACACCGTACCTTGCGGCACACCGGATATTACCTTGGCTTCATCCGATTTCTCGTCGTTTGCAATAACTATCTGTTTTCTGTTGTGTAAAAATTCTTTTAACCATCTTCCTACTTTATCCACGATATTGTGTTTTCTAATTTTCTTCGCTAATATATTATGGTCTACTTTATCAAAAGCTTTTGCAAAGTCTAAATAAACCACATCTGTTTCATTTCCGCTTTTCATATTTTTGAATATGTTTTCACGGTGGACTAACAGTTGGGTTTGTGTACTTTTTCCGGGTACGAAACCATGTTTGTCCTTTATTAAAACAAATTATTTTTTATTAAATGTTTCATAATATTTTTCTTCATTACCCTTTCATACACTTTCATTATATGTGATGTTAGACTCCCACAGGCCTATAACTTTACTTGGCCTACCTCTAGTCTTGATCCACTTTTGAAAGTAGGGGTAATATACGCTAATTTGTGCTCATCATATATCTTGCCTGTATCTACACTTTGTCTTAATAATATTGCAAGTGGCTTTGCGATAGAATGAACTACTTTCTTTAACAAAATAGCAGGAATTCCATCAGGCCCTGCAGCAGCTCCATTTTTAATTTCATTAATAGCCTGCACAATATCAGCTTCATTAATATCTATGTCAGCTAAATATTCACTATTTTCATCCCTTCCTTCTATATCATTATCTTCATTATCTATTCTAGGGGTGAATTCTCTCTTATATCGTTCTGCCAGTATGTTGCAAATTTCCTTTTTTTCTTTCGTTAATCTCCCTTCAATTCTCAGAGGGCCTATTTCTATTCTTCTTTTATTCATCTTCTTCGCATATGAGTATAATAGTTTGGGGTTTTGCCTTGATATTTTAATAGGGTTTTTTCTTCCAAGTCCCGTTTTTCATTTTCTTTTGATTGTATAATCTTTTTTTCTGCATTTTCTATCTTACTTTTTAGTTCTATAACTTTCCATGCATTTTTTTCTTTTGCAAGACCTTTTTTCCACTTTCTGATTTTCTGGAACAAGATTCTTCTGTCTCTTGGTATGCATGAATGATGTTTACTTTTCTTCTTCGGTATATATTTTTCCACTATTATCTCCAATATTTTATATAATATCTCCGTATTTACCCTTATGTCATCACTTACGAAAATGTTATCCCAATCTTTGTTTAATTCTTCATTAATTTCTGACCATTTTATATTTTTACTGTAGAAGTTGTATTTTCCATATCCTTCCCACTTTTTCATTTCTTGCTTATCTCTATTTTCACTTGCTTTGGAATGAACTGTTAATTCTATGACATTATGGTCTGAAATACTCGCATTATAAACTATTATTTCTTTAACATAATTCATCTCGTTCACAAATACTAGGTCTAAAGTATTTTCCTTTCTTGTTGGCAGGTGATTTATTTGTTGAATGTTGTATTCTAGTAGCATATCTAATAGCTTTTCAAGTTGCCTCTTATCTTCTGCACTACTATTACTCTCTTTTTTATATGTATAAGTACAACCACAATCTCCTATTCGTTCTTTCCATTCTACGAAAGGAAAGTTGAAGTCACCAGATAGGAGAATAGTCCAGTCCTTGTGATTTCTACATATATCATCCAATTTTTCAATTATTAAGTCAAACTCTTTAGTATTAGGAGGTCTATATATTACTATGTTCATCAATTTTTCAGATTCAAATTCTACCGCTATTAGTTCACATTCTGAGTTACTATATTTCTCATATATTTTTCCTTGTTTTTTGTCTTTCCCATATATTGCGGTTCCCCCTTGATTCCTATTTTTTCTATCTGATCTATAAGTTTGGAACCCTTTTATTTGATCATCATTCCCAGTCTCTTGGGAATACCAGGTTTCACTTATATTCATTATATCTATTTTCTTTTCATTTTGGGTTAGTTCTTCTAAGTACTCTATTTTTCTTTTTGAGTTACTCGTAACTAAACCCTGCGCATTCATCACTATGATGGTTTGCGTGTTTTCTCCTTCATTTAATACTGATAGTAATAAGGATTTTCCCATGTCTCTTTCCTGTTCTGGTATGTTGTTCTTTTTTTCATTTCCAGAAATTCTGACATTAAAAAATCCAACTTTTCCATAATATTTGATCTTCCTTCATCATAATTATTCATTTGTGTCTGAATCTGCAATTTTCTCCGTTTCTGGCAATATCCTCTTGCATAATAAATACAGTTATTATCTCTTGAGTAGAATTTCGGAGCTGATGCTTTGAAATTCTTTGCTGACACCTCTGCATATCTCATTGATGATTTGCTTTTCTCTTTTACCTGATATTCTTGATTTCTCTCTTTATTTGTTTCTTTCTTATTTTGGATTTTATTACTTGGTTGGTTATTTATTTGATTATGATTCATGGCTACAGGGTGCATATATTTGCATTTTTTGTCGAACTTACATCCTTTTCCTTCTTTTAGGTTTTTACATATTTTTGGATGCAGATCTCTGCAATCATCCCCATATCCATCTAAGTATGCACATTTACCATATATTTCATAGTTTTGGACATATCTTAGGATGTTTGTAGTAACATCTTTCTCCAAATCTGCAATTCCCTCTTTTCAAAAGGTTGCAGATTTTGTCTTTCTTGTCTATTTTTTCCTCTTTCCCGTCATTGTATAGATCTGGTAGAGCCTCTTCGGGATTTGCTTTTCTGTTGTCATATCGTAATTTATTTCTTCGTAGGTATGCTGCTTTATTGCCTCATATGTAGTATCAATGAGTATCTCTGCATCCATACTTTTATCTTGCTCTTTGTTTTCCTTATTTTTTTTCTGTCATTTCATTTTTGTTTACTTCTCTTCCGTTTTCCTCTTCTTCTTCTTCTTCTTCCTCTTCCTCTTCTTCATCCTCAACTATTTGTACATTCAATCAATTCAATCTTGATTTAATAACATTGTCTATCCATGATAGACAGTTGAACAAAAAATTCTTGTATCTTTTCTCAATCTTGTATTACCTCAGCACACTGTGGATGGGTCGGAATGTTGCATGCAGCACATTTTCTGATTAGGTTTTGTGGATTGACTATGCTATACCAAACCTTACACAGTTTGCATGCTTTTGGCATTCTTTTTCCTAATGCATCAATTAGTATATTCACAAGATTCACCTTATTCATTTTCTTTGTCGGAATATGTTGGTTTATGTATATTTTCTTTATGAGTCTCTTGACCACTTGGATTTTATTTGGAACTTCTTCAATTATTTTCAAGATGTTTTCATTAGATTTGTTCCAGTTTGAAGGATTATATCCTTCTAATATATCTATGAATGCTTTTGTATCTTTTTGGTTGGACTTAGGACTGTTGCTGATTTCATATATGAGAAATGCCAGTTCCCTTCCGCTGCTACCTCATCGTATTGCGAATCTGCTAGACACGCCAAATTACGCCACCTTTTCCCGCAGTTGGAACTTACTGCCATCTTGTTCTGATAACTAACTTAGAAGACGCTTTATCCTACTATTTTCACACTAATCTTATCACCGATAGTTCACGAACACTTCTAGATATTTCTCAAATTCTAGTCGTATGTTAAACTTGTGATATCTGTTGATTATTGTGACTTCACGCGGGTACGTCTCACCAAGCAAGATGGCTACTACGAGAGAGAGAGAGAGAGAGAGAGAGGGTTTCTTGATTTGCTGTGATCTATCTTCATGTTCTTTTCAGTCTTATCTTCCTTGAATTAGAAAAACTTCTTCGTTCATAGATCAATGATGAAAACAACCAAACCAAATGTTTTACTATCTTAACGATATTTTTTTTATTACATTTTTCTCAGTCAGAAATTATACTGAGAGTTTTGCAGTTCTGAAATATAATTTGCATTCGTATCTATAAATCTCTCTCTCTCTCTCTCTCACACACACACACACGCACACACACACTATATACATCATACATAAGTGCATTGTGGCTCTTGCAATTTTATTTTGTATAAATATAAATGTGTATGTATGTATTAATTATATATAATATAATTATATAATCATATATATATATATATATATATATATATATATATATATATATATATATATATATATTATATATAGATATATATATTATATATATATATATATATATATACATACACACATATATATATAATATTACATGTATATTGAAATATATTTATATATATATATATATCTATATATACTATATATATATATTTCTATATATATATATATATATATGTATGTTATATATATATATAATATTATATATATATATAGTATATATATATGTATATTTCTATGTCTAATATTTTATATTTTATATATTTATAGCATATAATATATAATCATTCAATATAGTATATATAATATATATAGATATATATAATATATATATATATAATATATATATGTATGTATATATATGTCTATATAGTATATTGGTATATTTTATATATATATATAGTATATATATTATATATATATATATATATATATACTATCTATATGTATATATATTCTATACATACACACGTACATTTGTGTCCATAAGCAAAGCAACCTTGTAATTAAATCCCATTTCGTACCTTCCTTCGCATCCCATAAAATCAAAAAGAACTGCCCTTAACGAGCAGGGGGACAAAATCATTACAAAATCAAGGCTGAAGCGGGACAATGTTCATGACTTTGCATGAGGAGCGAGACTTGAAAAAAAAAAAAAAAAAAAAAGTGGCCTTAAAAAACCAGAATCATATTTCTTTTGAGGTTTGCCCTTGTCTTGGGTTTTTAAGGGTTCTCTCTCTCTCTCTCTCTCTCTCTCTCTCTCTCTCTCTCTCCTCTCTCTCTCTCTCTATCTCTCTCTCAATGTGTCTTTTTATCTTTCTTGTCCTTTTTGACTGACGTATAAGCTTTTCTGTTAAAAGTTAAATTCATAATTATGGAAATATTTACCCACAGGAGAAAGTCACCAGTAACGCACGCAAATCAGAATGTAATAAATGTATGTAAAACAATAAAAGGAGAAAAATTAAGCATCAATACAAAGAAAGTATACGAATGAATGCAATGTTTAAAGCTTAAACAGAAACACGAAAGAATGCGAATGGGAAGCACCAACAGAAACAGAAATACCATATTAAGACAAAATAATAGTTTCCTAATAGATAACAGTAAAAGGGGCCAAACAGAAGCGAAAGCAAAAACAGAGACAAATAAAGGAAGATAAAAAAAAAAGCCTTGACAATAGAATCTCCCGAAGAGATACGAAACGTCCAGTGATTAACTCCCGGGCGTTGGGGGTCACGGATCTGCTAGAAGAAGGATTATACCGGCGTTGCCTTTGGGTATTCAATATCCTTTTTGGCCACGACGTATTTTCATTGAAAAATCTCCCTCGTATTCATGAGCTGATGTCATGCGTTGTACAACTCCGTGACGTCATGTCTTTACACTACAAGACGAAATGGAGAACTTCATCATCCCAGGGCGTCTTCTTCTTTGTCTTGCAAATGCGTCGTTTGCATTCCCTGCAGCGTTTGCAATTACAGCCATTGATGGTCTTTTTGGTTTATTGCATTTGGATGTTTTCGTGAATTAGTCTGCTTGTGGGCGCCATGTGCTTTTAAATCCTCTCTCTCTCACTGTGTCTTTTCAAACTCCTCTTCTCTCTTCTCGTCTCTCTCTCTCTCTCTCTCTCTCTCTCTCTCTCTCTCTCTCTCTCTTTCCTTTTGTATGAATTTCAGTTTTTTTCATTTTTGGGGCAAATGTTTTCATATGCATCTCATTAAGCAGATTTCTCTCTCTCTCTCTCTCTCTCTCCTCTCTCTCTCTCTCTCTATGCATGAATTTCAGTTTTTCTCATTTTTAGTGCAAATGTTTTCATATACATCGCGCTAAAATGATCAACTTGACATTCTTGGGTTACTCATTTGAGAAAAATATGCACCATAAAAAAAAAAATCTTCAACCACTTTTTGAAATAAGAATTCAATATAATTGTATCTTTTCATCCGATCATGAAATGATCGATGACGATCTCCATAAATCTTGAAGCAACAAAGACTTTCTCATCAGCTGATGAAAGATATTGAAAGCATCAGGTTTCGCTTTTTTTCATCAAACCAGTAGACATTTTGAGCCTGGGACGTATTTTTTTCACATGCATTCACCGGTAACAATTGACCAATCACTTCATCATTTCCCTTCTCGTCTCTTTTACTCCGTTATAGAGAGAGAGAGAGAGAGAGAGAGAGAGAGAGAGAGAGAGAGAGAGAGACTCCCTTTTCTCACATCCATTATACCTTACACCTGCGTTCAGGGAATTCTAAATTCTGCAGCCGTCAAGTGTAATCGGTCCTTTATTTTATATGGAGAGAGAGAGAGAGAGAGAGGGAGAGAGAGAGAGAGAGAGAGAGAGAGAGAGAGAGAGAGAGAGAGAGAGCCTATTTCTCTCAGACTATCTTCCCTGGAGAGTTTCCTTACTTGAGGCTTTTCAGTATTTCCCTCACTCTCACCTTCATGTCTATGCAACCCCCACCCCCATGGCACCCCCAAGGCACCCCCAACCACTAACCCCCCACCCTCCCCACCCCACCACCCCTTGTTTCTTTCTCTCGATTTTGCAGTCAAGCAGAAGCGACTTCGCCACCAACATGTACACAGGGACCAAGGTCACCGAATCGCTGCCTGGTCCATTGATCTCTCTCTCTCTCTCTCTCTCTCTCTCTCTCTCTCTCTTTCTCTCTCTCTCTCTCTCTCTCTCTCTCTCTCTCTCGTATTTTTTTTAACATGACATGCCATTTGCTTCGACCCTTTGCACGCGCATTGTCCCAAACCCCTTCATTTTACTGTATGGGAGATGAGACAGAACACGGGAATGCGTGGCCCACCTCTGAGCAATAAGTTTGCCTTTGCAAGGGTACTGGAAGGATGGCTTTTGCAAATACCCTGGGGGGATTTACGAATTTTGCAGGGGAGTCATTCATAACATTTCCTAATAAATGAAGATGATGCCCAACAAGAAAACTAAAAAAGTTTCCAAAAAATAAAGAAATTTTAAGACACCGAGGTATTTGTTTGCACTAAGCAAGCTATTTACAATTGCTATTTATACCGGAATGGCTTTTCATAGCGGCTATTTGTAATAGAAAAGATACTGTTAGTGGTCATTATTCAGAGGTGGTTACCTGTTGAATATTTATATCGGAGTGACTTCCCGCTTTTTTTTTTTTTTTGCAGCGAGGAATGCTATTTATAGTAGTTACGCCTGAATAGCTATTTACAGTAACCGTTTGTGATCAAAAGGCGATAATCATACAAAGGTGAATGGTAACATACTACAAAGCAGAGCTTTACAAACACCCCAGCTAAATGATTACATCAGAAAGAATACCCTGAACTAAAGCAATGCGCAGGCGTGACATAAGGTGTTTGTGTGCGCTGGTAAAAGAAAAAAGAAAAAAGAAAAAACTGCCTTGTGTAAAGTATAAGAAAAAAATACAGAAAATGTTTTATCTAGTCATTTTTTTTCTACTATACCCCGACCCCTCAGCCCTTTCCTGGGACCGTCTTCTCTAAGAGTATACCCCGGCATTCCCTTCCTCCACTTCTTTCTCAAACCATTCAAGGTCAGAGGAGCAGTAACTACACATGGGAAGGTCACGGCTTGAGGGCATCAGTACCAAGAGGAGCTAAGTATACGTAAGCCTGGACCATCATGACAGACAGACCTACCCACAACAGAGACAACGACCGATTTCCACACAAGTCTTAGTTTTCTGTAAAAGAAAACTATTGCGATGGCTATTTGTCTGTCCGTCAGCCCTCAGATCTAATGGATTACTGAGGCTAGAGGGCTGCAAATTGTTACGTTGATCATCCACTCTGCATTTATCAAACGTACCAAATTGAAGCCCTCTAGACTCAGTAGTTTTAATTTTATTTAAGGTTATAAACTTAGCCATGATCGTGCGTCTGGCATGGGCAGCAGCTTGTACAGCCATATATGCTGTGCAGAAAACTCTATCGCTCCGAAGAAACTTCGGCGCATATTTTACTTGTTAAATTTTATAAAAATCCCTCAAAGACAAAAGGAATTTTGTTGAGGACTCAATGAATATAAAATAAAACCAAATAATGGCAGGCTCCTCTCGGGTCTGATATTCCATGTTTATCAAATGATACTAAAATGGGATGTTTTTGGTTTGATCTGTTGGATAGCAAATGATACCAAATCCCTTCCAACAGTCACGATTTCCTTCAATTTTTTTTTCACAGTCCACGATAGTTTTTCTCCATGTTTTCAATTGCATGTGTTGTTGCTATCGATTTGTGTTCACGCCTGTTCGTTATGCTTGTCCCCCAATTCTTAAAATTCATAGTTTTTTTCCTTTTTCAAGACTTGAGAACAACAGTTTAAAATCTAGTTAAGATTTGCATAGTTCTTAAAATCAGTTCTACTTTCGACTCAGAAAATAGTATAGTTCTATATATAAAGAATATATGATAATCTAGCGTTAAGTAAAATCTCAAATCCTTCCTTCATTCCGTCTTTTTTTTTTGCCTGAAAGAGCTGCACCCAGCTATCACTGTGGGATCAGCCTTCTGAAAAACATAAAATACAACCGGCAGAACACCAAGGTAGACATCAGTAAACAAGAAAACGAGTACTTGCGTAAATTGACCATTGGGACGACGAGACAAAGCTAAAGGTGGAATAAGCATCATAATCGAAAATACGTGACCGTAAATAAAAAAAAATAAAAAAAAAAGTTACACAGTCAAGGTCTTACAGCTCTACAAGAGGACAAATGGCTGCGTTGCTTACTTACATTGGAGTGGAATGCAAAGTTTGTGATTTGGTTAAACGTTTTATACCTTAGATCTATCTATCGGCTAATCTGGAAGAACCTACGTTATGGATGTATTGAAGAATTATTCAGTGCACGAGTAAAAATCAAAGCTTATCGCCGAAAACAGCAGTAGACAAAATCACAAGTAAAATTCAGATTTCAAAATTTGCAATTCCTTGCTTTACATCCGAACCCTTTCCTACTACATAGTGAAGTGGGTAGTTTTACCTCTTCGTGAACAATAACGCAGTGAAGGAAAAAATAATATCATTTAAACCAAAAACAAACAAATTAAGTTAAAAGATTCCTTAAGTAAAAGTCAAATTTCTTCGGCGAGTTTGTACATAGTGACGTGGGTAATTTTACTTCTTCATGAACAAAAACGCAGTGAAGAAAAATAATTTCATTTAAAACCATAAACAAACAAATTAAAAGATTCCTTCAGTAAAAGTCAAATTTTTTCAGCGAGTTTGTACGGCTCCAATCCTTCCTCTCAAACGAAGCCTTGGGAGTTCTTAAATCATCCCTCTCAAGCTTCATAACCTTTCAGCAGTACAGTAATTGCCCGACTACCAAGTGCAATTATACTGTACTTGGAATCATCCCGTGGTTACGCCAGAGGGAACAGCTATGACAAGAGGATGCTAGACACTCCTGGAATTGCTCGTAACCACCTTTCAAGACAAAAAAAAAAAAAAAAAAAAAAAAAAAAAAAACTCAATTAGACGTTCAAGAATGATACCAGTGAAAAGTGCCAGCATTGGAGATATGTTAGTTGAATTTCCATGCCAATGATTTTAATTTCATGATATTCATAGGATCACAAGTTCAAAGATGAAAAAATATCAGCTGTTGAAATAAAGCAAGAATTTCTCACGCAATATTTATGGACTCACAACAACATAATCAATATAAACAGGTCTTGTTTAAGAAACTTTGATAATGCTGCATTTGAAAAATTATGAAACTGTATAAACCAGCACTATGGCCTTGTTTAAGAAACTTTAATAATGCTGTATTTGAAAAATTATGAAAATATAAATAAGAAACTTTTAGTAGTCTTGCGTTTGAAAAATAATGAAATAATATAAACCAGAAATATGTCAGTAATCGTCCTGCTAATCATTCCGCTAATCTGAAACGTTTAAGTATGATGCTTGTTCCAGTTGCCATACTGGATTACACAAAATATAAAAACAAAGCTATGCTCAGCCATACTAGTTTAACCACTTGCCTCATCAAACCAAGAGCATTTGAAATATTCCCCGCCCTTTTTTTCTCATCACGAATTCATTACATTTCATAAAAAAAAAAAAGAAATCACGCAGACATCAGGCTAATCGTCAGCCTCATCAACTCCATTACCACTACGAAAGTATGCAGAATATTTTTCCTTCATTTGCAATATCACCACTTTTCTTTTAATGGCTTCAAAGTCTATTAAACCATCGGGTTATGATGGCACAACGATTCCTGGGTATTTCGAGGAGAGAGAGAGAGAGAGAGAGAGAGAGAGAGAGAGAGAGAGAGAGGTCAGAGGGCATTTGCAAAGAACAAGAAGTCGTCGCATTGAGGGGGGCCCCTCTATTCCACCCCCCACAAACCCCCATACCCAAAGGTGCATAGCAACAGCAACCCTTGGGATGCAAACGGGCTCTCTGTCTCGGTTCCCTTCGCCAAAGAGCATCGGACTCTTCCCTCTTCCTTCTCCTCCTCCTCCTCCTCCTCTTCCTCCTCCTCTTCCTCCTCCTCCTCCTCCTCCGCCTCCTCTAAGTTCGTTATTATTATGTTTGATATGGTTGTTCTTAGTGCAATGACAGCATCTACCTAAGTATCCATAATTATTTAGACGTCTGGATTATACATGTTTAGTTATGATATTGTAGTCTAGTTTATTATTATTATTATTATAGAACAATTTGAGAAGAGACAATGAACTCTTCAGACAAGATTACACTGCACAGAATTGCCCTTTTTAATATCAATAGAATGCAAACATGGCCAAGGAAAGTAAGGGGAAATTCTGCAGAAATCGAATAAAGTTAATAACGAGATATACATGGAGCATGCACTTACGTGTACATGAACCTTTGTAATTGCATTAAATCTGCCTGAGGGAAAAATACACCAAAGTTACAATTAATTTAGAAACCGTGTAATTCCTGAAAATTAATTGATGTTAAACGCACGACACAGTCACGATTAAAGAGGCTATTGACTCCAAAATGACAGTGTAATGCCTTGAATGTCCAGAGACACAGACAAACAATAAAATCAAATCATATAGCAATCATAATGGTGGGATCACCGTCTGTATCTGTTTTCGGAATCATTCGTTTTTCTCGAAGGCTCTGGAGATTAGCATGCATACAAAGACGAGTGATTGCCCAGGTTATGGGTTGGCTAAGATGCTCAGCTCGAGCCAACGTCGAGACGAAGAAAAGGAGAAGGGAAAAACTTGCTGCGCAACTTTTCATAAGTACGCCATAAACACGTGGCGGGTTCCAGAGTTCCAGGCGACATTCTGGGGAGTATTAAATCACGGTGCTTAAAATAGCTCGTGAAGGAGCTGTAGGTACTCTCCTGACCGCTTCACTTGCGCTCTCGGTCGCGCATGGCCATAAATGGTACTCTGCAAGGTCACCTTGGGTCATGGTAACCTGGGGGCAAGATGAATTTTTTTTGGAAAATGGCGTTTGAGTACTATTACCCAATTTAGAAATAATTGTAACAAGACTGAGCTCGCATAGCATGAGATATCACTCGAGGATAGTACTATTTAAGACTAAGATTTCATTCCTGGTCACCTATGCCCAAAAAAGTCGATCTGCAAGTTCGCCTTAGGTCCTAGTCACTGGAGACAGACATTAAAACGAAACTATAAAAAGAGAACTTTTGAACAGTGTTAGCCTTTTTTGCTAGTATCACCAGCCAAATGTTTTATTCGGGTGCGTCATTTTGACCGATAAACAACTCACAGATAGTGACAAAATACTTTTTTCTTATAAAGAACTACTTTCTATTATGTTTTCCTTACCAACAAAACTTAAGATCCCAAGCTTCAAATCACATCCTCGTAGAAAATGATTAAAAGAATGTGTTAAGATTACTCTAAACCCCTTACCAAGATAATAGAAGCCTAATATCAGTCATTTTCTCTTTATTTTCAGGTAAGAGTGAGTTTAGTTGTAGCTTTCAATGACCATCTCTACGGGCAAGGTAAGTACAGATGTTGCAATCACGTTTATTGATGTAAAAACTAACCCCCATTTTTTGGCTGGGCATTCCAAGCCATCTTCTGTAAAGAAAAAAATCCATTTCCTTTACTGATGCAAAAAAATATTTTTTATTCTGAATACAGACTGCATAAAATCACATTTATTAACAAGAGAGCAGTTTTTTTTACTATCAAGTCAGTTCTTTCAAGCCAACGATGGACTAAGTCAAGTCATTATGAAAAGGATTAAAAAAAATACATGATACTAAATAATCCAGTAACAATAGCCCCCGATCCCCCCAAAACTGATAATGATCTTCATAGAGCAAAATATATTTCAACTATTGGTTTTTTTTTTTTTTGATCGCTTAATGCAACATGCGCACTTCAATAACAACAATGGTAATGATTTACTGCGTCGACGAGCGTGTACATTCCAAGAATCAATCATTATCCCATTTGGCCTAGCTCCTGTCGTCCTGTGACGAGGTCTTTAAATGCTTGGTTATGTCATGCTGTCGGCCATTATTATCCTCCCAGCGCTGCTGCTGCGTCGACAGGTACCAGACCTCTTGGAAAAACGAATC
Source organism: Macrobrachium nipponense (assembly GCF_015104395.2). Taxonomy (NCBI): domain Eukaryota; kingdom Metazoa; phylum Arthropoda; class Malacostraca; order Decapoda; family Palaemonidae; genus Macrobrachium; species Macrobrachium nipponense. The sequence continues at coordinate 2,022,373 of NC_087205.1, read as the reverse complement.
AAGAGGAAGATGGAGGAGGAGGGGGAGGAGGAGGGAGAAAAAGAAACAGAAGAACACTAACACCAACCAAGGACATTACCGCATCATCCATAACTGATGTATGATCGCCTTTGGCCAGTGGCAGACGAGGAAAGGGAATGCAACGTCTTTCGATGCGACAGAACCACCGTTATAGTTGGGATGAACGCCGGGGCACGCAAGAACAACAGACGATTAAATGAGAGGAAAAACAAATTCTCAAATAACTGGGGTTCATGACTTCTGAAAAATTATCCCCTTGGCGATCGGAGACGGACATTAGCACTGCTCCTCCTACCAGCCTGACAACCTTCTCTTCTCACGTCTTCTCTTTATTCCTCTTGCATTTTTTTTCTTTTTTTTTTACCTGGCTACCTTCTTGAGAGGTGTACATCTGTCCCGGAGAGAGAGAGAGAGAGAGAGAGAGAGAGAGAGAGAGAGAGAGAGAGTCATCTTTACTTTTCATGTCTTGATGTTGTGTTAATGTGTGTGTTTCGTATGCTGTATGAGAGAGAGAGAGAGAGAGAGAGAGAGAGAGAGATCAGTTAATCTCTCGAGTAATTGCGCTGTTTTGTCCCTCCCGAATCGCTCAGTCAAGGACGCACACGATCGTTAACAACGCTGATAATGACAGAAATGGAATAATAATTACGATTCAGTTCACAATGGAAGTCTTCATCGGTCGCTTGCATGGCAGCCCAAAGGTTTTTCGTTCATTTGAATTTTCTTGTCCTTGGATATAATAAAAATACTAAAAATTTCCATTTCACAATTTTGTCTGTATTCGTGAGAAAATTGTTTTAAATTTTTCGTCTGGTAAAAAAGATACACAAATTTCAATTTACCCTTTTTTTATTTTTCATTTTATTTTTTATAAAATGACAATTTTACCAGATTTATAAGTTGTTCTTTAAGGGAGATTTTGTCGACGAAATCAAGGCTAGAACTTTTTCATTATTTTCTCCCTTAACTACATACCACCTCTGTGAAAAAGAAAAACACGGATGTCATTATGCAATACTGCGATCCATTGCCTCGTATAAATGCGAACAATTATGTCAAGCCATGAAATTGGTACTTATTACCCCATATTTGCAGCGGAATGTCTACTTATCCGGCATTTGCCCGTAAGAGAAACACGCTTGGTGTCTTGTACGGCGTTTGAATATACAAATTAGCCCGACTTCAACACGTTATAATTATCACAGGAGAGCTTAAGACTACTATGACATCATCGCACGCGTTTATTTATTCTCTTGTTTTTTTGGAGGGGGTGGGGGTTGGTTGTGGAAGAGTACACGACTGGTATTTATTACCTATTGACTAACCATTTGGCAGAGAGAAATTACTATAAACATAACCCTTTAACATGATCATCTTACCACCACACATTCTATCATCAGATTCCGTCCCTGATTATCAGCAGTCTTGTTAACATCACCTCCGACCCAGAAACACGAATTCGCGTTTGTCATCATTATCCCACAGTCCTACGTAATCTCCAATCTCATCAGCATCTTCACCCAATCATCTCCAAAATCATCTCCCTATCGTAAGCATCATCTCTCAAATCTCTCAATCTGCCGAGAAGAGAAGCCGAGGAGGATTTGCGCTCGTGGGTAAACTGAATGAGAGAGAGATGAGAGAGAGAGAGAGAGAGAGAGAGAGAGACGAGAGTTCGTTTCTCTCACTGAGAAAGTTCCTTTATTTCACCTCTGGCGAGAAAAAGAGGATTAAGGATATCGCGGGATCTCTTGAGCACATCCTATGAGATGAGTGTCGTTCATACGGTCTTAATCATTTCCCCTTTTCTTATTTAGGATATGAATAGTGAAAAGAGAGAAATTTGTCGGATTATGCTAGGACAGAACTTTCCATTACAATTATATATATATATATATATATATATATATATATATATATATATATATATATATATATATATATATATATAATATATATATATATATATATATATATATATTATATTTGAATAACTTGATCAAGAAATATATAAAACGTGACGGTACGTATAAATAAAGGCAATGCCACGGAGGAAAACGAAAAACGAGAACTACCGAGATACTTCTAGTAAAGGGTCATTTTTCTTCGTGGCATAACCTTTATATATATATATATATATATATATATATATATATATATATATATATATATATATATAAAGGTTATGCCACGAAATTTGTGTATATATATATATATTATATATATATATATTATTATATAATATATATATATATATATATATATATATATATATATATATATATATATACACATAAAGAAGATGTGATGAAACAATATTACTGCAGTTATTACTGCTAATAACAATTCCGACACTAAAACAATTCCCAAACGTCTCCCAGCGCAATTAAAGGCACACAGAACCTAGACCAGCCAAGTGTGGAATGATCCAGCGCAAACAAAGTCAGCAGCCACAGCTGACCTTGCGTATTCTTTTTGCTCTCCTGTTGAGAGACATCACGCGCTACGTCTATTCACTCCTCCTCCTCCTCCTCCTCTACAATCTACAATTGAAGATTCTTCTTCCTCTCAACCTTCTCTTTCGCCTTCCCTACCATCGATTATAACTATTCTTCTACTCTTCTTTTCCATTTACAATATTTTCCTCATGTCTTATATAATCAAAGATTTCTATTCTTAAACCTCTTATCATTCGTTTCCCTCCTCCTCCTCCTGCTACTACTACTAATCCTCCTCCTCCTCCTACTACTACTACTATCCCTCCTCCTCCTACTACCACTACTATTCCTCCTCCTCCTACTACTACTCCTACTACTCCATCAAAATTCATATTATTCTGTTTCGTTTCCCTTGGTGATGTCCTTTTTGTCCATCTTCTTTTCTCCCTCTTCATCAAGATATCCCTCCTGCTCCCATCACCGTTGGAGATTATTCTCCTCTCCTGTACAGTGTTTGTACACCCTTGACTACCCAAACGACAAAAGAATTGCCCTGATGTATTACTTACTCCTGTTGACTCGGCAAAGCTTTGGTAGGGGGGAAAGAATCAGCTTGCTTCGGTTGCGCCGCTTTCTGAACCTAATTAGATAAACTTTTCTTTTAAGGTCGTTATGAAATGCTATGTATTGTTTCTTTATTCTGAGAGAGAGAGAGAGAGAGAGAGAGAGAGAGAGAGAGAGAGTTGTGGGGGTAGGGGGGAGGGTTAGGGGGGGGCGAATCTGTACGTTTCTGTTTTGTACACTACTTCGCCTGTGAGAACATTCATTTAGTTACTGCTGGGGACAAAATATCTGTCAAGTTCTCGAGAACTTCGTAGTCTCTCTCTCTCTCTCTCTCTCTCTCTCTCTCTCTCTCTCTCTCTCTCTTTCCTCATTCGTCTGTCCTTCTGGAGTCTCGTCTGTTTATCTATCTTGGCTGTTATGTTGCCGACAGAAATCCTGGGATGATAATGGCGGCCGAAGGTTTTGTTTCTCGTTAATCTGTCCTCCTTGAGGAAAAGAGGCTGAGAATCACCACTTTTTTCAGAGACGAAACTGCATGATCTGGTTTTACTATTTCCTATGCCACCCTTTCTATGATAAAAAGGTTCTTAAATATCTAGTGTCTCGATATGTTATCGCTTTCGCAGGTTGAGAATCATATTGTCATTTATTTTCGAAAGAAATTCCAACAACCCATCCACTCCAAGTTGAGGAATATAGAGGCAAATGTTGAGGTTTTTACTAAAAGATGTCTAATGTTTAGGTCTAACAGCTGGAATATTGGGGATAAAGCTCCATATTAAATTTTTGCTAAAAATCATTAACTCATTTGTAGCTTTTTTAATTATCAAGGCTCTTGTTTTATATATACGTGAAAGCTGTAACATTAGCAAGAAGAGTTTATTGCCGTAATCACAGTTACTCCAATGCCATTTTTGTTTCTTAGTAATCAAAGACCTTCGGTATCAGGACTCGTCCTTCATTAATTGATAGCGGGGAGACTGACTGAAGTTCATTATGGCAATCTCCCAGATTGAAAAAGAAGCTAATTACCCCAGTCCTAAAGACAAACTTCAAATATACACACAACTCTTCAAATGCATCTTCGATTCATTCAGCCCCATCAAAAGGAAATGGGTTATTTACACTGAAGTAAACAGCTATTACAATAGACGATTTATTTTTATTGTGAGGCAAGCTCACACGCAGAAGAGGGTGTAAGGTTTTACAAACATCAATAAAAGTTTATCCTTGACCACAGAAATACCCAAGATTCTTATCGTGAAATGTTCGTGGTTGAAGAAAAAGAATAGTGTGTTCATCCTATCGGATATTGTCATGTTAGTTTTTCTCTGCTGTCAAAGAGCGTTATGCGAATTACCATTCTCATATGAGTTCCAACGTTTCCTGATTTACGTAATTATTCATTTTCTTAAATTGGCAGTACAAATATCATTTATGTGAGTGCAAGACAATGATGCCGCAGGGAGAGAAAACAACGCATTTCCTGTATTGGAGATATATTCTTAACTGCTAAAGACTAACAGTGATTAAAAAGCACGCAATAAATCGGTATTTAATCTGCAGCTAAGGAAAACTGCTTATTTACATAGATTACATACAGTAAATGAATTATTCATTTGTGCAATACTCGTGAAGGAATATTTATCAACAGGAGATACCGTAGGAGTTTATATGAATATTGCCCTTCAGAACAGGAAGCACTGGCTGAGAATGGAGAAATTCAAGAACTCTTCAAGGCACTTGGAACTATCGACCAACACGCTGTGGTCCAGGACACAGACTTCAGGGAAACCTTCCAGAGCAGGAAGCCACTATACGAGGCGTTGTGATCAGCAGTAGAGAGATGCATGGAAAACCTTCAAAGCTGACAGCAGTCATTCGGAATCGTTAACGAGAAGATATCTGGGAAACTCCTCGAGTTCTGATAACCTCTCACAATCTTTAAATCTATATGAATGGAAATCAATGCAAACCTAGGAAGTATGATGCATATCTTCTTATCCATTCAAAAACTGTAGGCTATCCAACATAAGCTTAAGAGTGTAGAACCTCCAATTACCTTTAGCTAATTAGCATATCCTAAAACCTTCCAAGACCTGGAAGCTAACATCTATTAAAAACCAACTGCCAAACATCCTCCAACTACCTTTAACTAATTAGTATATCCTAAAACCTTCCAAGACCTGGAAGCTAACATCTATTAAAAACCAACTGCCAAACATCCTCCAACAACCTTTAACTAATTAGTGTATCCAAAAACCTAAAACCTGGAAGCTGACATCCATTAAAAACCAACTGCCAGAAGCACTTCCAAGGACATCCTCCAGCTACCTTTAACTAATTGGGATATCCTGAAACCTTCTAAAACCTGGAAGCTGACATCCATTAAAAACCAACTGCCAGAAGCACCTCCAGGGACATCCTCCAGCTACCTTTAACTAATTGGGATATCCTAAAACCTGGAAGCTGACATCCATTAAAAACCAACTGCCAGAAGCACCTCCAGGGACATCCAAAAGCCGAGTGTCATCCAAGAGGTTTGCCGAAAAGAGCCTGTGATCGAGAACAAGAGCATTTCCCAGCCCTGGCAGGACGAAGGCTTGAAAAACCGAATTGTATCAGTAGCGAACCTATGAAGGATCTCCTTCGTGCAAGTCATTGTGTAAACACGCGTGTCTGACTGGAGGAGAGCCATGACTAAGCGCCTTCAGGAGCGGCAGCCGAGGCGGATACGAAGTTTAGAAGAGCTGGTGACGCCTTAGGGGCGGGGGCGGGGTAGTGGGGCAGGGCAGAGGTATAAATCATAATTTCGAGTAAATGGGAAAGTCTTAGAGGGAGTGACATGGAAAGGAAATATGACAGACATAAATAATTCCGAAATGCTACAACGTGATACACACACACACAAGTATATATATATATATATATATATATAATATATATATATAATATACTATATATATCTATCTATATATATATATATATATATATATATATATATATTATATATGGGATATATATTATTACACATAGTAATATATATAATATATTATATATATATATATATATATTCTACAGTGCAGACTAGAGTATACAAAAAACATAAAAAAAAAAACTTGCCTCCAACGGTAAGACCTTTACTTCGCAGCCGAGAAGGTGGCTTGTTAGAGACGAGGAATTTTGATAATAACGTTTGCCAGTGCCGGAAGCCGGCGATAAAGAGGAGAGAGAGAGAAAAAATATCACGAGAATCTAGAGGAAGTAATCTACCGCATAGAGAGAGAGAGAGAGAGAGAGAGAGAGAGAGAGAGAGAGAGAGAGAGAGAGAGAGAAGGGGGGTCTCTTTTTAAGAGACAAATGGTTGTGCTTTGTGTTTGACAGCTTGTGGGAGAGTACGAAGGGTTTTCCCATTCCTATCTCCCATTTATTTCTTGGTAAAGTGTCTACCCCCCAATGCAGGCAGGGAAACCCAATATATATGGAATGGATTTGTATGGTTATTCTATTTTTCTTTTTGGTGCTGTGATATAAATTCACTCGAAGCAGGTGGGCAACGTAAGCCCATTTGTTATCTTCAAACCAATATACAGTATAAGCAATAAATAAAGGAAATTGTAAGAGGCTAATAAATACACAAATTCCTTACCTCCATGTATCACATCCTAACCACTAAGAATTTTATGATACAAAAATCTACAAGAAAATCTACTCCCGAACTTCAGTCCTTGTTACCAGAATTAATGCACGTGTTTGTGACAGTTTGTATGTTTTTCATTTTTGCTTAGTTATAGGAAAGTATGTTGTACATGGACGAGTTTGTGCGCGTTCGTGTGTGCGTATGTGTGTGTGTGTGTGTGTGTGTACAAAACAGAATTTTCTGATAATGTTAATATTGACAACAGAACGTACGATAATTTTAAAATTTGCTCCTTGTGTAATATGAAAATTCATTGGCAACCTCCTTGGTATACAAAAGGCACGTAAGTACGATCAGCTAATATTCAGTCCTTAATCCGTCTTATACAGAAACGTACTTTATACCATCTCTCTCTCTCTCTCTCTCTCTCTCTCTCTCTCTCTCTCTCTCTCTCTCTCTAGAAAAAAAAAAAACAATTCTGGCGCCAAAGTCATAATAAACAACAATTAACCACCCAAGCTCACACGACCATTATGATCTTTTTGGAGGTGAAGGCCTCATATAAGAATCGAGCGAAAGATGGGGAATCGATTATCTTTCGACTTTCTTAATTACCTTATTCTGACCTTCCGCTCTTGCCTCACGAACCGTGGCTCAGATCTGGAATATTTCATTCATTCTGAAGTAGGAAAATCACTCGTGTAAATCTCTGTAATTTTAAAGCCGATTATCGATTTTTATGTCAACTCATACGGTGGCTTCCTCTCGAGCGCTTGTTTGGTTTCTATTTATTGCATTTGTTTAATATTCGGTGAATCGATGGACTAAGATACAAATAATATTATGATATATATATATATATATATATATATATATATATATATATATATATATATATATATATATGTATATATATATATATATATATATATATATATATATATATATATATATATACTATACATACATGTGTGTGTATACATATATATATTTGTGTGTGTTTGTAATATTCTGATACTCCTAATGCGAACAATTAAAACAAGCTGAATTAATCCATCGTGACTTGATAAAATTCAATAGATTTAGTCTCCCCTAAGAGGAAGATGAGGGATACGATTCCCATGCATGTTCTATCAGAAAAAAAAAATCCAGATAGTTCCAGATTCTCAAAACCATTTGTCTTGCGAAAAGAAAATAAAAAGAAAAAACCTTGAGGAATATGCTACTTGTAAACATCACAGGCTGCAACAGAAGGAGAATGGGTTGGAGAGAGAGAGAAGAGAGAGAGAGAGAAGAGAGAGCAGAGAGAGAGAGAGAGAGATGTGAGGGGTGAGTAGGAGGAAGATAAAGGAGTAGACGGGGGAGAGGATGAAAGGGGAAGGGGGAGGGGGAGGAGGAGGAGGAGGGGCACTTCCGGTAAAAATTTCTTAGTAGCATTTATCATCTCCAGATGATATATACCTCGCAACCACAATCGCTGTATCTCAACTCCGCATTCTTTGATACTGACTAAACTGGATAAATCACGTCACCCCACTGCCTGCGTGCTTGCGTGCGTGCATGTATGCGTGTGAGTGTTTGTGTACGTGTGTGTTTTTGGTCTGCGTGGTGTGTGTTATTTTTTCTGCGTGGTGTGTGTGTGTGTGTGAGTGTGAGAGAGAGAGAGAGAGAGAGAGAGAGAGAAGAGAGGAATTCCTTGTGAAGAATCACGAGAGTGGCAGGAGCATATCACATCATTTTTTTGAGACAAATAAGTTTAGAAATATCGCCAGACTTTGAGAGACTTCCGTTAAGAAGAGAAACACAAACCCCATGGAGAGAGAGAGAGAGAGAGAGAGAAGAGAGAGAGAGAGAGAGAGAGAGAGAGAATCTCTAGCATTGCGCAAGCCTCAGGTTTTTTCTTTTAAAGACGATTCAATGGCAAGGTCACATCGGAACTCAACCTTCATCTCTTAGGAAATACGTTCGCCATTACAATCGTGTTGGACGTCGTTTTCTTTTCCTCGCCAAGTTATCTCTTTTTCTTATTTTCTGTATGAATTATAGCTAATTTTTTCTATCCTTTCCTCCCTACAGTGTTTTCTATGATCTGCGGGTTCACATAAGAGCGCCAATCAACGTTGTCTCCCTATACATTATCATGTGCATGCATACTCTTCATATACAGAATGTGCGTCCAATTATAAAAATGCGAAAGTGCAAGCGATCAATCAATAATCAATCATCTGTCCTTACATCAACAACGTCCACGGTGACATCACTGCCTCCAGGTGGCTGATGACTCACTGAAGTCTGATTTTTTATTTTTTTTCTATTTGAAGGTTAAAAGAGCTCTTCATTTCAATGTTTCTATTTTTTGTTTCAATATAGTCGGTTTCTTTTATCCATTCATTCTTTCTTAGGACAGGGGACAGGAAGAAATGGGATTATCTTGAAGGACAGTGTCATACATGGTTTCATCAACAAAAAATGTCAACGTCACTTCTGCTCCTATAAAGATGCCTGTTTGTATGTATAATGTATTGTGCAATCAATCAATCGTATGTACTCAGAATTCGTGGTTTTATCACCAAGTTGGAAACACTAAATGATCTGTATTCATTCTTGCATATACAAGACTCAACCTTTTTCAACTCTATCCATGTCACATTTTTCCTTTTCTGCAAATTCTAATTTAAGAATTGCTTTCGTTGGGCAGATTCATATTACGACCGAATCTTCAAATTTAACTTAAATCTCCCTGAAATTGTGAGCCAAAGACTTTATCGATTCGATTCATTGTCCCTCCATTCCAGCTTAAATCCTCTGAACTAACTGTCCAAAATTCATATGATTTCAGACATAATTACTTGAATTATCCAAGATTGATATGTAACTAATCTCAGCCTTTTTTTTTTACGTGATTACTTTGAGAAATCGCAAAAACAATGATGAACTGTATTATTCCCTCCCATTGTAAAGCAGATCTAATGCCCATTTTGGTTGTAACGCCAGCTTATGATGCAAAACTAATCAGCTCCACGGAAAAAATTGATCAGTCACTTCCGTAAAGATGAAAATCTTTTGTCTCGAGCGGGCGCGTTAGCTATAACCAGTAAAGTCCACGTCTCTCTGTTATGCGTCAAATATGCGTATCACTTCAGCCTAATCCTTGACATTCCCAGCTATGCCATATGCACGTAGTGCAAAAATGAACGGAAAAATGCAAGATAATGTGCAATAATGAGCTTTATCCTATTCCCAAAAGGGCATCGCTAATCTCGCCCTTATGCACTCACATCCCAAAAGGATATAGTCTTGAGGGAACCTCACTTTTCGGAGCTTCTCTCTCTCTCTCTCTCTCTCTCTCCTGAGCCTTCAGCCGTCACAATCACGGGTCATGATGAACTTCAATGATAGATATTAGCAGTCTTCCCCTTTGTAATTTGACGGGAGATTCTCTCTCTCTCTCTCTCTCTCTCTCTCTCTCTCTCTCTCTCTTGTCTATGAGGCTGTATTATTGTATTACGTGTATACAGGCACTTCTGACTGTCTTATCTGTTTCAAGAAACAGCAATTTCATTTTGTATAGAGGTTCTGCTAAAAGGAGACACTTTACGATGGCCATGGTCTCGGCCTACGTCTCGTCATACCCCGGCATTTTATTTATTCAAGTTCCATCGAGAGCAATATATCTCCACGCCACTTAAAAGGGTAAAAGTCAGCCATTCTCTGGGAGAAATGACCGCCGTGACCGCCACTCTATCAATTACTTTGAAAAATTCACGGACGAGACCTTCTGGTTGAGGTGGAGGTCTGTTTTTTTTTAGAGGGATGGAGGATTCCATTCCCATATCACGGCTGATGGTAGGGGATTACGGGATAGTCATGGGTAGGGGGTGACTGTCAGAGGCGGGGGAGGGGGGTGTTATGGAGTGGGGGTAGGGGAAGGGTGGGGGGGGGGCCCACTTCAAGTTCGCGCAGGTGAAGGCCGGAGATGAAACCTCTTCTTGGACACCAAGGTCGCTCCTTTGGATTTGTTTTTCCAGACTTCTTGTTTGGTCTTGCCCTTCCTCCTCTCAGACTCCCCCCTGGGCGATAAAATTTCGCCGTTCTCATAAGCCATAGAAGAAAAAAAAAACGTTTAGAAAGCTCATACCATTATCTCGTGTAATTCCAAGACCAGAGGGGACAAGAACTGGTTCGCGTTCATGCAGGTATGCCTGAGAACTTATAAGAAGATTCATTGCCGACGCTGAAGAGATGCGACACACACAAAAAAAGTGATGCTGGATGAAGGTCGAACCTCAATTGAATTCAGATTTCACACGGAAAGTTTCTCGTCCAGACAGATGCCTCTTGCATTGCGCTGTCGACCGCTGGTGGCCGAGATGTCCCGGGTATTTTGATCAGCAAGGGAACTGCAAACTTTAAATAAGGGTATTTTGATCATCAACCGGAAGTCAGTCTTAAAAATAGTAAGGGAACTGCAAACCTTAAATGAGGGAAAATGTCGCGTTTCTAAAAGAATGCCGGAAGACCGCGAAAATTCCCCCCTTAAAGCTATTTCGCGGCTCTTTAACCTCAACCACAGATGGGAGGAGGAGGAGAAGACCTCCCGTAGGTAAAGCGTGGGAAAAAAAGCAGGGGAGCGAATTAGCGATTATGACGAAGTAGTAGTAGGATTCGCATACGCTTTGACGCTGGCAGACGTCGACTTCTATCCTTATCAGTGGAGAACCCAATGCCAACACCTTCCGAACCACCTATACTAATTCATCAATCTCTCGAGGACCCACATCTAGGCTTATCAGCGAATGAAGAGAATCATTCGGTAACTTCTATTGAACCACCACCTCATCTATCATCAGCAGCATCTCTCAAAGGTTCTGCGGGCTTCCAAGAATTCTGTCTTACGTAATCTGCGAAGAGGTCGCCAGATTTATGATAAACAGATCGTGACTGTCGACGGGACTTAGCCGAGGTGTGTGTTGGCTATTTCTACCTGCTACCTGGAAGCTTATCATCAACAAATATTTCTAATAATGTTGCATGGAGCTAAAAAAAATTAAGATATTTTGACGGTCAGTTAGAAGAATAACATTAGTATAAGATAAAGAATACTAACTGAATAAGACTAACAGATCTTAGAGTACTATTAATAGATAATCGCCAAAGACGCCATCCAGACCACGTGAACAATTTAAGAACAATTCCACTGAAGCAGTTATGATTACAGGCAATGTTGTAGTGCGCGCGCGCGTGAGGGCATTGTGAGACGGCACGCACATGGACCAGAGAACGAGATAGTTAAAAACTGTAAACCACTTTAAATCACTATGAAAAATAAATCGCTACACTAACTGTCATGGGGGGGCAAGAGGGAGGGGAAGGGGGGAGGGGTGATACAGAAGAGGTATGGGCAATACAGCTTCAATTTATTGTCACTATTTTTTTTTCTTTTTTACACTGGCAAATTTGAAATCATTGTGTGAACTGTGTTTATTTTTTTAGTTACGTTTTCCTTATTTTTTTCTCTGTTTTATACTCATAGTTATTCTATTCTGCAAGACATGTTTTGCTCATTTAGCATTTTGAAATATAGTTACATGCTGAATAATAATAATAATAACAATAATAATAATAATAATAAAAATAAGAAGAAGAAGAAGAAGAAGAAGAAGAATTTGATAAATAACAAATTAGCAAAGACAGGGCAGGAGCGAAAGGAAAACCGGGGGAGGAAAAAGCGAAGAATGACAGATGAAGACAAAACAACGGCGTTGCACAGCGTGCAAACAGGACTCAAAGCAATGCAAATGCAAGCGAGTGAAAAAGAAAATAAGAGTGAGACAAGAGACCCGGCTAATGATAGGCAAATGACAAGCAAGGCTGAGGAGCAAACTGAACACAATGATAGGTTGCAAGAATAATATGAAGGAGAGAAAAAAAAAGAAGAAGAAGAACAAACAATTCAAAGAAATGAGGTTCGGATAATGGTGTAATCGTGAGAGAGAGAGAGAGAGAGAGAGAGAGAGAGAGAGAGAGAGAGAGAGAGAGAGAGGCCAAACTACTGTGAATTTCAAGATTGTTAAAAGCTTCTTCGCGGACTGTTACGAATAGTTCCTTGCGCATATCATACTTCTAATATTTTATTCGTTATTCTCTTTGCTCTAATTTTTCTCTCTTGTCACGTTTAGCGCGATTCTGTCGGGATTAACTTTCCAAAATAAATCAAGTCTTTAACGCCAGTTCCTTAAAAATATTTGTACATTATGGTAACGATCATAACGTCTTTCACACAACGCACAGTAAACAATTGCCGAGTATCAGAAGAGTAATTGACAACCTACCACACAAGATAGGACCATTAAAATCGCATAAGGCTGCCGTGCCGAAGGGTTTCCATACCGCAGCAAAGTTCCGCTTACGATATTGGACTCTGTTGCACAGGAGCATAATGCCTATTTTCGTCTTCCATTCTAATGTGTACAAGAACCATTTTTATAACCTGTTATCATTTCCAACGGACTTAGACATCTTTTGCTGTAATTGATAGAAGACTAAGAGGTTATTTGTGTCCATGCCAAGAGGTATTCAGGTTAGATTAAGAATTTTATTGTTTTTTCTCTAATAATTGAACTCCTCTCATTAGAAAACGGTCAATACACTAAACATGTTATAAAAGGTCACGTCGTCCGACTTTTGGATGGCAATGCCAGATGATCTTTTGATTTATTCACCTCCAATGTTATTCTGATAACCGACTTGCTTTCTTATAAGGGCCTGAGAACAGTTCGCCTGGGATGTGTGTGAGTGTGTGTGTGTGAGAGAGAGAGAGAGAGAGAGAGAGAGAGAGAGAGAGAGAAAATGTCAGGTCACAGGGTTGACCTCCATCAAGATGTTATTACGTTGCTTGATAGCTTCGAGGGTCTGGCTTAAGGGTACGATAAGATTCGGTATATCCCAGGCACTCTCCCGCCTCCGTCTCTCTCTCTCTCTCTCTCTCTCTCTCTTCTCTCTCTCTCTCACTCTCTCTTACACACACGCACACACACACATAAAATTTTATTTTAAAAAAATATTTTGATAAATTAAAAAAAAATTCACTTACATATGTGGCAGAATATACAAAAATTGCCCCAGAGTGTCAGATAGGGCTGCTAGTTTCGAAATAAAGGAAACGAAAGAATAGAGAAGAAATCGATTTGTAGCCACCGAAAGTCTCTCCCCTGCAGAAGCTTCAAAAGAAAAAAAATAAATAAATAAAAAATAAGGGTAATGCACGTATAGCAACAAGTATCGTTAACGTTACCAGAGAGCTGCCTTGTCAAACAAAATGCCCTCTGGAGCTATACTGTGACTTGACTTCCAGACTACCGGACTGCATTTCGTGCCTTCCAGCATTTTAATCCGGAGAGTGCAATAACTTCTCGTAAATTCCCAAAGAGGTTCTTGGTAGATCATGGCAGATGGCTGGAGAACAAAAAAAAAAAAAAAAAAAGTAAAATAAAAGTTTTAGCATAAGCCCTGTAACTCGAAAATGGTATGGATCTATATTTTAGATGTTCAGATATTCTTTCCCGG
>NC_087205.1:1993144-2003144 GCF_015104395.2 Macrobrachium nipponense | reverse complement strand
TAACGTATAACCATGCAAGCATGAAAGAAAAGTCTCTGGATGGGAAAGAACCCCACGTAGAGGGAATAGCGCTGGATCTTCTTTTATGAGAATTACGCGAAAAATGGTGTAATTCTGTGGGAACCAAAGCAGGAACGAGTAACCATAAATCGTGAATATTCGGGATTATTCATCGTCCTAATTTCCCTCTCTCTCTCTCTCTCTCTCTCTCTCTCTCTCTCTCTATCTAAACTCCTTTCCCTTTCCTCGTTCGTTGTTATCTTTTCGTAATTTCTTTTTCTTCCCCTCTCCTCCCCCCCACCACACTCCTCCTAATTCCTTGATGCACCACCATTCTTCCTCTCTTTTTTCTCCCATTCGTTCCTCCTTCATTCTTCCTTCCTTCTCCCTCTCCCATTCCTCCTCCCTCCTCTCCCCGCCTCCGCCAGACGACATCACCCTCAAAACGGGTTAGCCAAATCCCTCGACGTATAAAGACGCGATTTACCTGATCGGGGCGATACATCGCTCAGTCGTCGGTTCCAAATTCGCTGCTTTAACTCCGATTTCCGACGCGTTATCGCGAGGCTGATGCGAGAGATTACGTTATTCAGACCTGGAAATGATCATGCCTCTGTTGTGTGCAGTCGTCTCTGGGATCCACGGAGATTTAGACTAATAACGAGTCATTTTCTCTTATTATTTTTTTTAAATCCGTCAAGAGCCTCTGCGAGGGTCAGCGCTCTAGTTGTGTAAATATCTCCAGAGGTCTTCTAAAGGTATATAAATAAAGTCGTCCTATTTATTTGTGTCTCTCCTCTCCCATCCATAAGGCCATCTGTGAGGGTCAGAGAACTTTCCTGATGATGATTACGGGAAAATTTGTTTTTTGCGAAAGCTTTCTCTATATTCCATGTCCCTGGAATTATCTCTCTCTCTCTCTCTCTCTCTCTCTCTCTCTCTCTCGTTATCTCTTTACAGCCGGAATTATGCATGGCTGGATAACTAGTATCCCACGTCTTATTTACCACTTATTTACCTAACAAAAACCCCAATAAGAATTGATTTTCAGAATGTTCAGGATATTCAAGGTCTACACACATACAAATGTGTATATATATACATATTGATTATATATATATATATATATATATATATATATATATATATATATATATATTATATAATAAAAGAAGTCCATAAAAACGCCAAAATATAGAGAGAAATACTATATTTGAGAGACTGCCGTCTCTCTCTACCTGAAGAGAGAGGACAGCAGTCATTGAAAATAATAGTATTTTCTCTCTGTATTTGGCCGTTTTTACGGGCTCTTTTTTATAGATGGAATTCTGCTGTAACAGAACAATTTTTACCAGTCATATATATATATATATACTATATATATATATATATATATATATATATATATATATATATATATACATTTCTCAGCAAGATATCGTTTTAGCTTTCCCAGGGACTCGTACTTTTAAACAGCATCTACTCATTAGCCGTCATCTTATTAATTCACGTCGAACCTTCACTATCATCATCATCATTAATATCGTTATGACTCCACGTCATTATAATGAGATCGTCATCGTCTTGATTATCATGGCACGAAACCGACGTTTCCTTTAGCAGCGATTCGTACCAATCTGCGGAACCAATCCGAGTTACAGTTATTCCCGGACATGACGTTGACTGAGGCCTTTTCTCTGGAAGGGATTCTTTCATCTGCTGGGCCTCGGTAATAGCCTCTAGCAGAGGTTGCTATTTCCCCCCCTTCCCCCTTCCCCCCCCCCTTCCCCCCCCCCCTCTCTCTCTCTCTTTCTCTCTCTCTCTCTCTCTCTCTCTCTCTTTTTACTTGCTTAGTCTACGATTCCTTTTAGGAATTGAAAAGAATATTTGTGAATGTGCTCTCTCTCTCTCTCTCTCTCTCTCTCTCTCTCTCTCTCCTACTTAGTCTACACTTCCTTATAGCAATTTAACAGAATATTTGTTAAAAATATTGTTTTTTTTAGACAACGTTAGAAACATTCGTGACGATATTGATACAAACGGGCTGACGAAAATACCAGAATGTCACATTAAAGTATAAAAAAATACACAGAATTGAATATTTTAATTATGAATTGGAATACTGCAATTATTCCAGTCACTACCGATGAAACTTTCATCAGCGGCAGCTACTATTGTCAATGTTCTCGTAAAATGCGTTTAAGGTACCTCGTGCCAAGGGCACATCTGACTCGTCCGCATTACAATAATATAATCGAACTTCCATCCGTCTCCCACCTGCAGTCAATGATAGAAATACAATACCTTCTCACACCGTAAGAATTGTTACGATCAAGGAAATTCACATATCATATGACTCCCCCACCCATGCCCCACCTCCCCCCCCCCCACCCCCCCCCCCCCACCCTCAAGGTAACAATTGCACCAGTTTCACAGGTAATCAACGCTCACCTGGAGTTGCAGGTAGAGCATTGCCAATGATCACACAAAATGGTCTTGCGTAATAATTGTTCATAATTACTTCTCGTCTAATGAGTTTTAATTACAAAAACTAGGCGTTTATCCCGATGGTCAATGATTACGTCGATCATTACCTGGGATTACACGTTATTATTCCTTTCGATATGTCTTGATGCGTCGTTATTTTTTTTCATCCTTCGAGAGTAATTGTGAAATTGTAATTATTCTCCCAACAGATGGAATAATGATGCATGATATATCACACACACACATACAAATACATATATAATATATATAAGCATTAAGGTATAAATGTCCTTTAATATCTAATTCGCTCTACCTCGGAATTGATATATTTTCATATGTATGTTGACCGAAGGGGAATTTCTGAGTTGATAAAAAATTCGTCGGCTCATGAGCACTTCTGCCATTTAATCTAGCAGTTTTGAGAGGAAAAAAATATATCTTTTTCTACAAAGAGAAATAAAACCGGCCTTACTTAATCATCGTAAATCCTCTATGAAATCCATAAGCTCAGGCGATACTGAAACCGAAATCCCCAAAAGAGGAGTTGTCAATCTTAAGCACTGGGATGATTATTTCGATAATTAGCGCGTAAACCTTTGGGATTTTTTTTTTCAGTTTTTTCCCTGAGGGTAAATGAGTACGGCTTTCTTAGCCCTTAGGGAATAACTGTACTTGACTTTTATAAAAGAAATGCGCAAAAAGAATCAGAAAAAAGCATGGGAAAGCCGATCATTAGCCGGGGTTTAATTCTATTTTACCTTTGAGCTTCAGGTTGGAAAATTAATGCAAAAGAATGAGAGAAAGAGAGAGAGAGAGAGAGAGAGAGAGAGAGAGAGAGAGAGAGAGAGAGAGAGAGAGAAACATCCATTTCTATCTTACAGTGGTTGTTCTACAGAAAATTATGACATAACGATAGACATCGCACGTTGACTTAGAAAATAACAAATACATGATATCATGGCCTCATCTTCTCCAAAGAAAACTAATAATTAAAACGACTTCTATAAAAGCTGAGAGAGAGAGAGAGAGAGAGAGAGAGAGAGAGAGAGAGAGAGAGAGAGAGAGAACGGTTCATATTTAAATTCACTTCATGCTTTTGAAAATATAGATCAGTTTCATGTAAAATTCGCCAGGGGCTTCCACGTGAACAAGACACCGTTCCCAGGAGGTATAAGCCCCTGAGGGACGCCTTGTACTTCTTTTCTTCTCTGTAGGTCTCCTGCTATCTCCATTTAGATGATATATGGACTGGAAGGTTGCAATGTTCTGGCTTTATGACTGCATCTCTTCCGTGGATCATTTTTAATCATAAGGTTCGGAGAGAGAGAGAGAGAGAGAGAGAGAGAGAGAGAGAGAGAGAGAGAGAGAGAGAGAGTATCCACCAGGTATCTATGAAAGCTTCTGCCAGAAACAGATCGAGGAGGAGTCGCCAATGAACTTAAATCTCTTAGGTCCATCTTTCGAGTGGTGCAACCTTTCCCGTGCCCTCGTTTGGGAAGGAGATGGACCTGACCCTCTCTGACCTTTCCGTCTGACTCCCTGTGACCCTTCTCTCTCCCGTTTTTTTCTCCTATTCCTTCTTTGGGTGAACAATATATATTATCGTTCAAGGGACACGATCGTGGAGATTTAGATCGTCTCGGAACAATCTCACTTCTCCCCCCTAACCTCTGCAGTGGAATGAGGCATTTCTAATTAAGACATTGTTCTCTTTGTTTGAAATACAGAGACTAAGAAGCTAAGACATGTATGTATGTATGTATGTATGTATGTATGTATGTATGAACACTGATGCGTCCAGGAGTTTTTGCAACATGTACCAGTTCAGCAGAAAAGCTGTAAATAAAACATTGACTGAACAAAACTTGTCAAAAGAACGGTAACAGGTATAAATACAAAAATAGATGCACGGTTGATCTGGCGTGAGTGCGCGCGCACACACACACCACACACACACACATGGAAACGTCACCTGAGCTCATGAAACTTACATTGCTCTCATAAAAAAAGATGTCCTCTTGCCAGACACAAAACAAACCCTAAAAAAAACCTAACGTTAATAGTTTTTGGTCTTCCCTCGCCAGGCATCCGCGTGATTTTCTTCGTAATTTCAGAACCGCAAAGATAATTAAGGTATAATTGCGGCCGTAAAGCAATCAGCCAGGAGCCTGCCATCCCTGTCGGAGGATGCGGTCACCTGTGCCATGGTTTGCCTGACCGTCTTCCAAGGCCGACCCAAGGAAACTGGAGGAGAGGAAAAAAAAGACACTCGAGCGGGACACGGGTGAGGGGAGCCGTGTTCTTTTGAGAGAGACGAGAGGAGGGAGAAGAGAGAGAGGAGAGAGATAGAAGAGTTGAGAGAAGGGATAGGTTGAAACCGGAAGGGGGAAAGGAATCCTAGGAAGAGGGAGGGGAAGAGAAGCAGGGGGCTATGAGGGAGAATGAGAGTTCTTTAGAGAAAATAAAAAGAACTCTTTTCATTTCGTCTGTACGTGAGTTCATGTACTACTACTACATGATGGAGCAGGAGCTTTTACTCGAAGACATAACTTTCTGAGGGCTATTACCTTCCGGGTTCTTGTCAGTGGAAGTTGTAATAAAAAGACCTTTTAAAAGCAGCAAAAATAAAGTGGCATCATAGTATTGTCACAAAGGTGAGTGTGTGTGTTTTTGTGTGAGCTTATGAGAAAGAGAGAGAGAGAGAGAGAGAGAGAGAGAGACCTTACAGACCTTACAGACCTTACATCTTGTTCGGGTTGCCCCAGGTCCCTCAGTGTGAGGCACCTCTAATGTCTACCAGAGTTGCTAGTACATCTTCCGGATATTTTGCATCTTCCAATCTTGGATGGTCTGGGATGCAGTTTAGATATTTGTCGAGCTTATTCTTAAACACATCTACGCTCACTCCTGATATATTCCTCAGATGAGCTGGCAACGCATTGAATAGACGCTGCATTATCGATGCTGGTGCGTAGTGGATTAATGTCCTGTGTGCTTTCCTTATTTTTCCTGATATTTTTTGGCGCACTATTAATCTACCTCTGCTTGCTCTTTCTGATATTTTTAGTTCCATGATATTTTCTGCTATTCCTTCTATCTGTTTCCATGCCTGAATTATCATGTAGCGTTCTCTTCTCCTTTCCTTTAGACTATATAATTTTAAGAATTGTAGTCTTTCCCAGTAGTCTAGGTCCTTAACTTCTTCTATTCTAGCTGTAAAGGACCTTTGTACACTCTCTATTTGTGCAATATCCTTTTGATAGTGTGGGTACCATATCATATTGCAATATTCAAGTGGACTACGAACATATGTTTTATAAAGCATAATCATGTGTTCAGCTTTTCTTGTTTTGAAGTGCCGTAACTAACATTCCCATTTTTGCTTTACATTTTGCCAACAGAGTTGCTATTTGATCATTGCATAACATGTTCCTATTCATCATCACACCAAGGTCTTTAACTGCTTCCTTATTTGTGATGGTCTCATTATTAGGTCCCTTATATGCATATAGCTTTCTTTCTCTGTCTCCATAATTTATTGATTCAAATTTATCAGAGTTAAATACCATCCTATTTACCTCTGCCCAATCATATACTTTGTTAAGGTCTCTTTGTAGAGCGTTCCTATCTTCAATCACAAGTAATTTCTGTACTTATTCTTGTGTCATCTGCGAAAAACTACTCACTACCGAATCCTTAACATTATTGTCTATGTCTTCAATCATAATAACAAACAGTATTGCAGCTAACACCGTACCTTGCGGCACACCGGATATTACCTTGGCTTCATCCGATTTCTCGTCGTTTGCAATAACTATCTGTTTTTCTGTTGTGTAAAAATTCTTTTAACCATCTTCCTACTTTATCCACGATATTGTGTTTTCTAATTTTCTTCGCTAATATATTATGGTCTACTTTATCAAAAGCTTTTGCAAAGTCTAAATAAACCACATCTGTTTCATTTTCACGCTTTTCATATTTTTGAATATGTTTTCACGGTGGACTAACAGTTGGGTTTGTGTACCTTTTTCCGGGTACGAAACCATGTTGTCCTTTATTAAACAATTATTTTATTAAATGTTTCATAATATTTTTCTTCATTACCCTTTCATACACTTTCATTATATGTGATGTTAGACTCAGGCAGGGCCTATAATTACTTGCCTCTAGTCTTGATCCACTTTTGAAAGTAGGGGTAATATACGCTAATTTGTGCTCATCATATATCTTGCCTGTATCTACACTTTGTCTTAATAATATTGCAAGTGGCTTTGCGATAGAATGAACTACTTTCTTTAACAAAATAGCAGGAATTCCATCAGGCCCTGCAGCAGCTCATTTTTAATTTCATTAATAGCCTGCACAATATCAGCTTCATTAATATCTATGTCAGCTAAATATTCACTATTTTTTCATCCCTTACTTCTATATCATTATCTTCATTATCTATTCTAGGGGTGAATTCTCTCTTATATCAGTTCTGCCAGTATGTTGCAAATTTCCTTTTTTTCATTCGTTAATCTCCCTTCAATTCTCAGAGGGCCCTATTTCTATTTTATTCTTCTTTTATTCATCTTCTTCGCATATGATTTATAATAGTTTGGGGTTTTTGCTGATATTTTAATAGGGTTTTGTTTTTCTTCCCAAGTCCCGTTTTTCATTTTCTTTTGATTGTATAATCTTTTTTTCTGCATTTTCTATCTTACTTTTTAGTTCTATAACTTTCCATGCATTTTTTCTTTTGCAAGACCTTTTTTCCACTTTCTGATTTTCTGGAACAAGATTCTCTGTCTCTTGGTATGCATGAATGATGTTTTACTTTTCTTCTTCGGTATATATTTTTCCACTATTATCTCCAATATTTTATATAATATCTCCGTATTTAACCCTTATGTCATCACTTACGAAAAATGTTATCCCAATCTTTGTTTAATTCTTCATTAATTTCTGACCCTTTTTATATTTTTTACTGTAGAAGTTGTATTTTCCATATCCTTCCCACTTTTTCAGTTCTTGCTTATCTCTATTTTCACTGCTTTGGAAATGAACTGTTAATTTCTATGACATTATGGTCTGAAATACTCGCATTATAAACTATTAGTTTCTTTAAAACATAATTCATCTCGTTCACAAATACTAGGTCTAAAGTATTTTCCTTTCTTGTTGGCAGGTGATTTATTTGTTGAATGTTGGTATTCTAGTAGCATATCTAATAGCTTTTCAAATTGCCTCTTATCTTCTGCACTACTATTACTCTCTTTTTATATGTATAAGTACAACCACAATCTCCTATTCGTTCTTTCCATTCTACGAAAGGAAAGTTGAAGTCACCAGATAGGAGAATAGTCCAGTCCTTGTGATTTCTACATATATCATCCAATTTTTCAATTATTAAGTCAAACTCTTTAGTATTAGGAGGTCTATATATTACTATGTTCATCAATTTTTCAGATTCAAATTCTACGCTATTAGTTCACATTCGGGGTGTTACTATATTTCTCATATATTTTTTCCTTGTTTTTTGTCTTTCCCATATATTGCGGTTCCCCTTGATTCCTATTTTTTCTATCTGATCTATAAGTTTGGAACCCTTTTATTTGATCATCATTCCCAGTCTCTTGGGAATACCAGGTTTCACTTATATTCATTATATCTATTTTCTTTTCATTTTGGGTTAGTTCTTCTAAGTACTCTATTTTTCTTTTTGAGTTACTCGTAACTAAACCCTGCGCATTCATCACTATGATGGTTTGCGTGTTTTCTCCTTCATTTAATACTGATAGTAATAAGGATTTTCCCATGTCTTCTTTCCTGTGTTTCTGGTATGTTGTTCTTTTTTTCATTTCCAGAATCTGACATTAAAAATCCAACTTTTCCATAATATTTGATCTTCCTTCATCATAATTATTCATTTTGTGTCCTGAATCTTGCAATTTTCCTTTTCCTCCGTTTTCTGCAATATCCTCTTGCATAATAAATACAGTTATTATCTCTTGAGTAGAATTTCGGAGCTGATGCTTTGAAATTCTTTGCTGACACCTCTGCATATCATCATTGGTGGTTTGCTTTTCTCTTTTACCTGATATTCTTGATTTCTCTCTTTATTTGTTTCTTTCTTATTTTGGATTTTATTACTTGGTTGGTTATTTATTTGATTATGATTCATGGCTACAGGGTGCATATATTTGCATTTTTTGTCGAACTTACATCCTTTTCCTTCTTTTAGGTTTTTTTACATATTTTTGGATGCAGATCTCTGCAATCATCCCCATATCCATCTAAGTATGCACATTTACCATATATTTCATAGTTTTGAACATATCCTTGGATGGATTTGTAGTAACATCTTTCTCCAAATCTGCAATTCCCTCTTTTCAAAAGGTTGCAGATTTTGTCTTTCTTGTCTATTTTTTCCTCTTTCCCCGTCATTGTATAGATCTGGGTAGAGCCTCTTCGGGATTTGCTTTTCTGTTGTCATATCGTAATTTATTTCTTCGTAGGTATGCTGCTTTATTGCCTCATATGTAGTATCAATGAGTATCTCTGCATCCCATACTTTTATCTTGTTCTTTGTTTTCCTTATTTTTTTCTGTGTCATTTCATTTTTGTTTACTTCTCTTCCGTTTTCTCTTCTTCTTCTTCTTCTTCCTCTTCTCTTCGTTCTTCATCCTCAACTATTTGTACATTCCAATCTTGATTTAATAACATTGTCTATCCATGATAGACATGTTGAACAAAAAAATTCTTGTATCTTTTCTCAAATCTTGTATTGCCTCAGCACACTGTGGATGGGTCGGAATGTTGCCATGCAGCACATTTTTCTGATTAGGTTTTGTGGATTGACTATGCTATACCAAACCAAACCTTACCACAGTTTGCATGCTTTTGGCATTCTTTTTTCCTAATGCATCATTAGTATATTCACAAGATTCACCTTCTTCATTTTCTTTGTCGGCATATGTTGGTTTATGTATATTTTCTTTATGAGTCTCTTGACCACTTGGATTTTATTTGGAACTTCTTCAATTATTTTCAAGATGTTTTCATTAGATTTGTTCCAGTTTGAAGGATTATATCCTTCTAATATATCTATGAATGGCTTTTGTATCTTTTTTTGGCGTTAGGGTGGGGGGGGGGGGGGTGTGAACTGGGTTTGTTTTTTGCATGATTTCATAGATATGAGAAATGGCCAGTTTCCCTTCCTGCTACCTCATCGTATTGCGAATCTGCTAGACACGCCAAATTACGCCACCTTTTCCCGCAGTTGGAACTTACTGCCATCTTGTTCTGATTTATAGTATTACACTTGATAAACTAACTTAGAAGACGCTTTATCCTACTATTTTCACACTAATCTTATCACCGATAGTTCACGAACACTTCTAGATATTTCTCAAATTCTAGTCGTATGTTAAACTTGTGATATCTGTTGATTATTGTGACTTCACGCGGGTACGTCTCACCAAGCAAGATGGCTACTACAAAGGGAGAGAGAGAATGGAAATAAAGCCAT